>NC_056727.1:744171465-744303965 GCF_019279795.1 Protopterus annectens
ATACTGAGTTCATGTTGGCAAGAATCAAATGCAGATTAGGGAGATGATGTGTCATTTTTAGGTCTACCCAGAATGACAAGTAGAGAGCTGGGGTCAGGGAGACTTTCCCAAGGTCACTTGCAGTGTTCCTGAAAGGAGAAGTGTTTTGCTTGTATTTAACAGAGGGAGTGGTGCCTTTTTTCTGATTGACACTTCTACTCTATTATATTTTCAGTTTATCTTTATAAGATGTACTTTTATATTTAACAGTTAGATATCTTCATATCAAAATTCCAGCATTCCTTTTCATACATTATAATCATTTGCTGTTCTAAAGATGTCTCATCTACACTTAGTCCAAGTCTGGGTAGAACAAATCAGAGACATACAGACTTCATTTTGATGAGATGGCAGAGGGCATGAAAGGGTCCCTAGTGCAGCATTATCCTCAGGACTCAGTAAGGATATTTTCCTAACACATTGCCTTCTCCCTTAAACAAGCTTCAAATAGTTAACAAACTCACTGCAGGCAGCAAATGCAAGCTAAAGAGATTGACTTTTCCTGGGTATCTGCACTCCTAGAGCTCAGTGTGCTACAGTTGTACTACATCCTATAGGCTGAGCCTGTCACGCACCTGTCAGCTTGGACAAATACAGCAGTGAATCATGAAGTGTTCTCTGCATGGTCAGGGAGAGTCCACAGTAGCTACTAGTCCAACCCTAGATCAAATGGCTTTTAAAGTAGCTAGGTCTACTACATGAACCAAGCTTGGAACAGTCAGAAATATATCCTTCTGTGCCAGTTTGCATTAATTAGCTACTGTGCACTACAAACTGTGAGGTGTACAGAGAAGTTGCATAATATTTAGATATATCTGCACTGATGTAGTCATAGTTTTGATTTACTTAGCTGTAGTTTTTTTCCCTCATTCTTTTTTTTTTTGAAGAGTGGTTGATAATTGCAAACTCTTTTGCTATTTATTCAGTTAATATTAATAGTTTTGTTATAACATGTAAGACGAAGTGCACGACCATGTTTTTATTTGCCCTCATTCCATATATTATATGGTGTTTGCATGTTCCTTCTCCATTTGCCTGAGTCTTTCCATTTTTATTAGTTTAGACACTCCTCATATTTGACCATCGAGTCACCCTTTACCTATTGAGCAGTGACCTCCCCCATGAACATGTTGAAGCCACATTGCTAGGCTGAAGTAAACCATTGTCTGTGGTCAGTTAAGATTTTTTATTATGTTCTACTGTTTAAACCTCACAGCCTGTGTACTATGATGTTAATGCAGACGTACCTGTGTACTATGATGTTAATGCAGACGTATGTCTTCAGCCAATCTGCTTTTGCATCCTCCATTGTTACTCAGGAGGGCTGAAGGCTGCAGTCTTTACCAAGAGTTCTGGCCTCCAGGTAAACCCCTTCAAACTTCCACAGGATAGGCAAACTGGAAAATATCGTAACCCATTCCATCCTCAGTTCATCCCTCAGAGATTAGGTTCCCTAATCAAACCAACATATCCTGTGGCTCTCTCAAGGCTCTATATCTCTGCACTACAATGAATTTACCTATTTTTTTCTGTTCTTCATTTTAGTAATAATCACAATTGCTATGTATCAGCTGTAATTATGATATAAAAATTAAGGAAAATATCATTGTTATAGCCAGATTCATATGTAAGAACCTTGTTGTAACAAGATTGTTTTAATGAGGTTCAAATTCATAAACCTCACTGTTACAAATGTAAGTGAACTTTGTGTTGTCACACAGATGGAGGTCATCAAGGACGTGCACTGGAAAGAAACTAGCAGCTTTAAAACTGTGCACCACTACCTGCTGCCATATAAACACTATTCAGAAGTGAAATGTCCAACTAATTATCAACAGGTTTTAAAGTTTTACTCTGCCAAAGAACTTTTTTAAGCAGGTGGTATCAAATATGGCTAGATAAACCTCCCCTTCTGTGATTAATAGATAAGGTGTGTTCTGCAAACAGATTTCAGCGTATTCACCCTGTAAGTAAACTTAAGAGAATGTTCAGTGAAGTGCCATCATAATGCTTAAAGTGTATTTGTATTCACATTTAACAGTGTGGTGCTTTGAATGAGAAGGATGTGTTTGCACATTCAACTTGAATTTGAGAGATATTATTTTATTGAGATTTCATGTGTAAATTTTAGATGAGACAAAATCTTCTTATCTTTCCTAGAGAACAGGCTTTATTCCAGTACTCAGATGGTGTGGTGGTACATTGTTGTGATTATAGTGCACAGGGTCCTGGGTTCGAGACTTGACAGTGCTGATTGTTTACCAAATGGTTAAGGTGATGTACTAGAAATCCATGGGGTTTCCCCGCAGAGGTTCAAATCCTGTTAATTGTGATGTTGCTCTTCTTGTTTAAAAGTGTGGATTTGTGCTTGTTTAAGCTCTGCTCAGTGGCACCAAGCTGAAGTAAACTATTACTGGTGCCAGAAAGTCTGCTCTTCAGTTTTTCCTTTAGATCGTGCTAATTCTTTCTCTCTCTTGCACTTCAAATAGCCTAATCGCTTTGCACTTCAACAGGTTTTTGTAGCAATTATTATAGCATACCTAAGTGCCATCAGTACTAGTCATTCTTCACAGAAGTAGCTCCAGTACTTAGTAGTTATGACCACCCCTCCTGGCATGATTAAAGGGCAGTTCCCTGTGCTTTCTCCTATTAACCTGGTGCATGTGGGCATTCTGAGGCAGTGTAGCAACTGCCTCATGTACACAGACAACTCTCTCCTCTTACCTCCCAACAATCAGACTTGTGAGAGATGCACTTATATCACCAAACTGGAAGCTATGCACTCACTGGCCAAGACCGGACTAGCTGGTCAAGAGGAAAAGGTCAACACCTGCACCACACCACATGGAGCACATAGCCCTCCAGAACACCCACTATCATATTTCTCACATAAAAACACAAAACGCACACCCACCTTCGCAGAGGCTCTCAAAAGAAATGTACCCAAACAGCAGAGACCTCCAAGACAGAAATGCACTTGACCACCACAACACAGCACAAACCACAAGACACACAGATCACCTCCACAGTGTGCCCCTCAACCTAAGCCCCTAAGGCTAAACACCTTGCCCAATACACTAATAATAGGTGACTCAATAGTGAGGCACACAGATAGCCCACTCACTAGGTTGAATAAGGAAAGGGTAACAGTCAACTGTCTATCAGGTGCCAGAATCCGACACATAACACATGCACTCAGGTCACTCCACAAGTACAAGTTTACTTCTCTCTCCCCCTTTAAAGGACCAATTACAATACCAGAAGAATGCCAGGTTCCCAGCATTACTGCAGCATAAGTTAAAGCTGCATTGTCCAAGGCCAAGAATATACCTTCCATGGGACCCAATAATATCTCTGGCTGTATTCTACATAAACTACAAAGCGAACTTGCACCACATCTGTGTGCCCTGTTCACTCACAGCCTCACCTCAGGCTTTGTCCCTACTGAATGGCGCACCACTACAGTCATTCCTCTCCATAAAGGGGAGCAACTACAGACCCTGAGAATTATCGCCCCATTAGCCTGATGAGTCTGATATGTAAAGCTATGGAGCGCATCATCATGAACCTGATTAACAAAGATACAGGAAATCTCCAAACTCTGGTCCCCACGCAGTTTGGCTTTGTGAAAGGGTGATCATGCCTGCTCAATCTGGTTGACTTCTTTGAGTCAGTCACCAGGGCTGTGGATGAAGGTAAGGCAGTGCATACAGCTTACCTCGATCTGGCCAAGGCCTCTGATACCATTCCTCACTCGGGAATTATTGATAAACTCATCAAACTAGGCATCAACCCAATATATCACTAGGTGGGTTGCAAATTGGCTGACAGAAAGAACACACAGTGAAAGTAGCAAACTCCAGGTCAGACTGCCGACCAGTCACAAGTGGATTCCCACAGGGATTGGTCCTGGGTCGTCTCCTGTTCGGCATCTACTTCTCAGAAATCCAGGCCAACACAAAGGGACTCTGGCTGACCAAGTTCACAGATGACTGCAAGCTGGGGGCCATGATTAACTCTCCAAGTGATCCAGACATTCTACAGAAAGGCCTCACTAAGACCAATGACTGGTGTCAAAACCATTGTCTTAAGCTTAACACCAAAAATGCAAAGTAAAAACTCAGTTCCCACTAATTATGACATCGATGGGAGCCCAATGAACATTGAAGGCATTATAAGAAATCTGGGAATGCAGGTTAATAGCAACCTCTCCTTCGACCACCACATTGCCATTGTGGTCAGGAAGTCCTAATATGTGGCACATCTCATTACCAAGGGTTTTGCATCCAGGAAGAAAGAGGCCATCATCTCCCTCTACTCTTCCCTCATTAGACCAGTCACAGAGTTTAATGCCCCATTTGGCATGTACCTCACTAGACAAATGCAACAGCTGGAAAGGTCATAGAAGTACCTCACGAAGAGGATCCTAGGCATTAAACACATGTCCTACACGGACAGACTCAAAAGACTCCAACTATTCTCTGTCTCATATCATCTACTTAGAGGTGATCTCTGCTTGACTTACCAAGCCATGTCTAACCCAACTCTGTTAGAAATGCTACATCTAAAGAAATCCCACTCCCTCCACACCACTTGCTACAGACACCTCAACCTCATTACCACAATCTACAGAACATGCTAGAGGGACAGGTTCCTCATCTAGGGACTGCCCATGCTCTGGAATAAACTTGCCATACATGTCAAGCAGAGCACCTCACTGGCCCTCTTGTAGAGAAATTGTGATGAGTGGATGAGAAATAGAAAATTCACCCCAGAGATCTCTCCAGTGGCTCTGCTTGATAGAGACACTGGGAACTAATGTCGGGAGGCACGATTGCAAGGTAATCCTACGAGCAAGGCTTGTAAAGGCCCCAGGTCCATTAGCCTAGTACACACCTATGAACTTATGAACATGAGCCATGTACTACATTATGGGTGAACAAGCACATAGCAGTAGCAGCTGAAGAAAAAAATATTGCACCTGGGTTAGTAGTATAAATTGTAATGGTTGGCTAGGCTTAATAAATAATAGATAAAATAATATCGCGCGGTGAATACGAACATCCTGACCTGTCAATGATCAGACCTATTGTTGGAGTTAAGAAGTCTGATTACTTTTGGATAAAAACTGTCTATTAATCTAGTTGTCCTACATCAAATACTCTGGTATCTTTTACTTGATGACAGGCTCATAAACAGACTGTTTTGCAGGATGAGTGGAGTCATTTAGTATTTTGCTTGCTCTCTTTAGGGTCCTTGATGTCTAAAGATCCTGGATTGTGGGCAGACTATTGCCAGTTATCCTCTCGGCAATGATCACCACTCTCTCCAGGGATTTCTTATCTGCAACTGAACAGCTCCCATACCATACTGAAAAGGTTGGATGTTAGGATGCTTTCAGTTGTTGCTCTGTAGAAGGTGGAAAGAGCTGACAATGGTAGTTTCACCTTTTTGAGTCTTCTCAAAAAGTGGAGATGTGGGTGTGCTTTTTTTACTATGTGGCAGGTGTTCTTGGACCAAGAGAGATCATCAGGGATATGAACTCCATTTGGTACTGCTTACACTTTCTACTGTCTTTCTGTTGATCAGGAGTGGTATATGAGATATTTGCTTCTTCCTATAGTCTATGGTGATCTTTTTTGTTTTACTTGCATTCAGGTCAAGGTTGTTTCTTGCACACCAAGCAATCAGTATGCATTCTCGTCTTCTCTCCTGATGAGACCCACTACTGGGGTGTTGTCAGCAAACTTGATGATATGATTTGTACTGAAGTTTTCTGTGCAGTAATGGGTTAGGATAATAATCAATAGGGGGCTGAGAATACAACCCTGAACACTGTTTACTGACTACTGTTTCCAATAACAGTGCTGATAAATTGAAACAGTCACTATACATTATGTATTCATATCCAAATTCTGTTTCCAATAACAGTGCTCATAAACTGAAATAGTCCTCTGAATTCATATTCTTTATATTCCTTTCCTCCTGATTTGTATAATTATTATTCTAGAATGCTAGATATTTGACCTGACTTCTGCACTCAGACCTGAGTGTCTGTACTGCCTTCTGAGGACTGTACTGCCATGACTTTCTGCATATTAGTCCAAAAGAAACTAATTTAACTTATTGCATCTGAAGTATTTCCTAATAATACCAAAGCCCTGTAAAGTTCTACATGACACTTTAGCCTTGGTTCCCACGTCATGTAGCATACAAACAAGATGTGTTCGTACTGAAATATACAGCAAATTCTGTTCTTATCAGTATTCTTGACTGAAGGTTATTTTCACTGATTTACTAAAACTGTATGCAAACTATAAAGTCTGCTTTAATATGGCTGCATTTCTAGACTTATGCAAAGAGAATATTGTATAAGAGAGAGAGAATAAAATTATGATTGTGTCGCTAACCATATCCAATCTATATTATTTTCAAGAAATGAATGTCAGCACCTGGCAGCTGCCTACTTTTTGTGCCACAAGATGTAAGAAAAGTGAGTATAGAGAAACACAATAGGTAATTCTGAATTTGAATCCAGTTAACTGAAATCCCCCTTAACAGCAGAGCAATGTTAGCTTCAATAGCTGATGCTTGATGTCCATTTCAAGAACATGTAACGACATGCTCATGATTGTACAGATCTGATCAGAATTCTTTGTCCTGCATGGAAATTTGCAAGCTTTATGTTCTACCACTTGTAGTGAGAGAGAAAAAGAAAAAAGTTTGGAATAACTAAGTGCTTACAGCTTTGAAAGCTGCAACACACATAGCACTGCCAGATTTATCTTTATAGTAAATGGATATTTAGCTAAATTGCATTCTCTAAGCAGAGTAAAGGGGAAAAAAGAAACTGTAGAAATACAGTGTTCTACAGCTTTGAAAGCTATAAACCAGTTCTGCCTCTCTAAAACAGAATTGAAGTGTTTATTCAAACATAAACATTTTAGAAACTGTAATATATTTAGTGTTCTCAGATGCAAATAAATAAATAAATAAAATAAATAAAAAATATAGCAGTCTGAGGTGTTCACAGCTTTTAAAGCTATTTAGCTTATTGATGCAGTGCTTTGATGGCTGCTGTTTATGCTCCAACATGAGACTAGAGCTTAACAGCATTAAAGCTGCTTATAACAAAACTTTGACAATCACATTTTTACATGAGAAAGGTATGTAACAAAGCAACATTTTCCCCAGTTAGGAGCATAATTGCTGTGTTTCACAAGCTAAACATTTTTTCTACAACTTTTGTGGTCACCAAAACAACCAACAATTTCTTTTAGTAACCATATAAGATCCTGGTAAATAGAAAAATAGAGAAGGAATTAGGTTTACTGATAATGAAATATATTTTATGAAGGCAGTATGTTGTTGGAATGATGCTCATATCTCATAATATAGTATTATTCACATCTCATTTACTAGTATTATGAAATGCAAGATTAATGAGCTGCAGCTTAAAAACCTGGATGGCAAAGCCAAGCCTATATTGCTCAATCATTTAAAATTAATAATAAATAATCCATCTAACTCCAGATAGATGTGTTGGATCTCAAAATATTCAAAATCTATGTTTACAGACAGTCATCAATAAATACTTGAATGCTTTTCCATCAGATTCCAAAATAGTTTATACACAGAGTAAGGCAATACTCTAAGCTTGCACAAAAAGCTCAAACAAAGGCTATTTAATCTATGCAGAAGAGGAACCATATAAAACTCCTCAGGCTACACTGCTGACCTTAATTCAAAAGGAATCAGTGGGATTGCTACATCATACATGGGCATAAATATAAATTGGCAGAGAAATTATTTGAAGATTGGTGTAGATTCCTGCCTGTGTCACACCATGCTAGGAGGGTAATATAGCAGCAAGAATTGTACAGGCTTTGGTAAAAGATATATACTATTATAAGAGACTATAAAGCTAGTTACATACTGAATTGTGTGGTGGTAAAGCACCTAACAGTAGCTGTCTTCCATTGCAGTTTCAGTACTGCTGAACAATGGTGTTGATTTTAAGCAAGTAGCCCTGGGACAAAATATAAATTAGTTTTTTTAAATGTTTTCAGTGTGATATTGTACCTTTGTTAGTTGATCTATTACAACTAGCATTCTGCTTCCTGTTCCTTGCTGTATATTAATACATAATTATGTTGTACGCTATGCTATTCAATGCTATAATACACACAGTAGGTATATACCACCCCAACATATAGCCATTCATCTAATATGCAAACATTTGACTTTGGCACACATCGAATATTTATCTGACCTTAAGATGCACTTTGCGTGCATTATGTGGTTCCATAATAGCTCACATTATGAAAAGTTTCTGCAGTATAACCCATCTCTCCACTCCTAGCTCATGCATATTGCTTCATAGGTTTATAGGTTCATAGGTGTTTACTAAGCTAATGACCATAAGGGCCTTTTTAAGCCTAGCCATGCACCCCAAATCTCTGAAAAATTCTTGTACCCTTGATAAGTGTAAGCAGGGGCTTGGGAGATGAAACATTTACAAGCAGGGGCCTAGAAAATGAACCAGTTACAGGCTGCCTATGTCCATTAGAGACATAGGTGCCAAACCAGGGATGAATTTTCTATTCGTCATCCAATTGTCTAAGTTACACTTGAATTGGGTTAGGGAGGAACTCTGCTTCACATGGATGGGAAGCATGTTCCAGAGAAGTAGTAGTCTCTGGGATACATACCTGTCTCTCCAGCTGGTCCTGTTTATATCACAGGCAAGGTTTAAGTCTTTGGAACATGTATTCTGGTGCTGTCTGCTTTGCAGGAGGTCCATGCCTTGTATACCAGGCATAGATCATCATTCAACAGCCTTAGGAGATGGAATACAGAGATGAGGCCTTGAGGTGGTCTGCATAGGCCATGTTACTCACCCTTGTGTTGCTTTAGTGAGGAACCTCTGTGGAAATTCTAATTGTTGGATAAGCCTGGTCAGCTACATACCAAAGGGGCATTGTACTCAATGATAGGTCTAATGAATGCTAAATACAATGGAAAAATGACTTCCTTGGATCTATATGTCATACCTTTGTTTATAAGTTACACAACATAGAGTGATTTCCTCACTACTGTAGACAAGTGATGGTCAAAGATTAGATTATTGTCTATGAGTGCCCCCAGGTCCCTGACTACTGTGTCAGCTTTTAGGGGTGTGTTGTCAGTAAGATAGTTACCAGAGGTTGATGACTTTCCAAAGGATACTATTACGCATTTATTAGCATTTAGTTTTAGTCCATGGCTCTGACACTAGTTATTTGTCTTTGTCAGCCCTTCCTGGAGAACATTTGTGTCAGTGTGGGATACAATGACAGCTCCTAATTTGCAATCATCTGCAAATTTAGTCAGTCAGACACAATTGGCATTGGCTTTGACTTCAGAGAAGTAAACGCCAAAAAGGAGAGGTCCTAAGACCGATCCCTGAGGGACTGCAGTTGTGAGTGGCTTCTTTGTACAGGTGATTTCCCTAATTCTAATTTCCTGGGTCCTGTTTGTGAGCCAGTTAGCTATCCACTAAGTGATATAGGGGTTTGTACCTAACCTCTTCAGTTTGTTAATAATACCCGAGTGGAATATTATGTCAAATGATTTGGCTAGGTCCAGGTAGGCAGTTTGAACCATTTTGCTCTCATCCATTGCTTGGTGACTGTCTCAAAGAAGTCCACCAAGTTGAGTTTTGATCTGCCCTTGACAGAACCAAACTGGGTTGGTGTAGTGTTTGGAGATGATAATTTACATGATAATTCTTTCCATGGTTTTGTGAAACTAGTGAGACTTATGGGTCTGTAGTTTCCAGGGTCTGTAGATGGCCTTCCTTGTTGTGGAGGGATGGTTATTGCTGTTCTCCATTCATCAAGCATGAAGTCTGTTTGGAAGTTACAGTTAAATAGCAATTCCAGAGAGCCTGATAGGTCATGTTTTTTGATATTAAGAAGGAATCCTGGGATATTGTCTGGGTCCATTGATGCAGTGTTGTTTGTCTTAGAGAGAGCATTAAGGACCTGTTCCCTAGTGATACCAGGGCAAGTTATATTTAATGGTATTTCCTGAGGGATGGTTGGGTAGGAGGGGTAAAGTTATAGCTCAATTTGTCAGCCAGTAGGTTTGCTATATCTGCTCTCTCAGTATAGGCAGCACCACTAACGATGAGCTCGGCACACAAGTGTGTATCGCTTTTGAGGTTGCAGACCTAGCTAAAGAATGCCTTATGGTTGTCCTTAGCCTGGGAGGCCACATATCCCTCACATTTGGCTTTGGTAGACTTTATTTGTCCTCTGAGTTTTTTTTGTTTTGTTTTGTTTTTTGGATAGGGCATAGCTAGATGAATTGGTTGATGAAGTTATTAGCCAGTTGGCGAAGGAAAAACAAAGGTGGTTTAGACACATTTTAAATGAGGGCTGCCCAGAGGTTGGAAATTGTAAAAATGAAAGTAAATCAGACTTGACTCTAGTAATATTTTTGGTGTATGGTGATATGAATGCCTTGTTAAAGGACATTATAAGTAAGAACTGGGGTGATGTTTTCGGTTAATTAATAAGATTGAAGGTCATCCTACGTTTGTATATAAGAGAGATAGAAATAAAAAAAAAAAAAAAATATATATATATATATATATATATATATATATATATAAAGGGAGTCACAATAGATTTGATGGTGGTGCTCAGATGTCTAAGTGTGGGACATGTCTGCAATGCCATTTTATTTATGAGGGCACCAATATCTCGATCGCCTCCTACCTGAACGTGTTGTATGGTAATGGTCGATTTACATCCAACATGATAGGGCTGGTTTATTCAGCGCAATGCCTGACATGTGATGCATTGTGTATTGGAAAAATTGTAAGCATATCGAGACAAAGAATTTATAAGCATGGATATGTTATAAAGAGAAAGATATTAGAAATGCCCTTTGTAAACATAGTATAGAAGGTAGAGATATTAAAAAAATTCTTACTTTTTGTTTTAGAAAGGGTTTCACAAACTGTTAGAGGTGGTGACTGGGAGGTGTTTTTAGAGAAAAAGGGAGCTTGTATGGCAACTTAAATTGAATGTTTTAATGACAAAGATTCAATCAACAGTATTTTGTGGTTAAGATCAGGGAAGCTGTGAATATAATCTTAAGGAAGTATTTATGAAGTTTTTGGGATATAATTTATAACCATTTTTATAATTATGTTATACAACTTTCTATTTGATTTTCTGTTTGAGCCCATTATTATGTTGTTGTTGTGTCTTTCATCTTTTCCCGGTTAGGGGTCACCACAGCGGAACTCCGGTCCATGAGCCCTTTATTATGTAACTATTGCTATTATTGGTTTATATGTATTATACCTTTAAATCTGTTTTGGGATGAATTTTAGTATAATTAATTGGGTTATTGGTTTATTATTGTGATTGGTTAGGGTATTTATAAAAATGGGGTAGTGTGCAATGGTTTTAACTATTCTGATGAAGTTCTGTATTAAATGAATGAAAGTGCTTAATATTTTATGACATTTGTATAATTAACGCTTCTTGTGATGACTTGGCAACAGTTTTATTTTTTAAAACACAATGTGGGTCAAAAACAAAAGGAGTGAATGACATACAGTATTTCTGGTACAGTGCCAAAGAATTAGAAATCACAAAAAAAAAATCCTTGAAATGTGGTATGTACATTATATGCAACTTAATTTAGGTATAACAGTATGATATATGTTTAATATTCCAAACTGTTGCATTCCCTTGAGAAAGTTATATATTTCAATGCCTAACATTTTTTTTGTGATTGAGAAAAAGGGAAAAGAGAAAGAAACTGAAATGAGAAGAAAAAGCAGACCCTAATATTACATCTTAGGGGTGGGGAAAGAGAATTAGGGTTGAAGGGTGTGTTTACTTTTATAGCTGTGTGACTATAGTTACTAGCCTGAGGTATATAGTAGATGTTAGAATATATAGAGAGAAATTATGGGAGTACATTATTCTGGAAGCATTTGCATTTGGCAGTGTATGTTGATAGTCTTTGTTTCATAAGTATGTTGAAACTTATTTTAGTATATGCCTAAGGTATTTTTGTTTAACATTTGTTTGCTTGAGTTTTATGCTTTCAAGAGTGCTTTGTGGCAAAACGCTAATAACACTGAGTTGATATGTGACAGTAAAGGAATAATCAAAGCATGCATTTTAATATGATTCTATTAATTCTGACAAGCAAATCTCCTTAAAAATGTAGCAAATGAATCATCAAATATTGATTTAATGTCTTATGACTGTTGTGTGCATTTATAATTGTTCAGTATACAGTTGCTGTCGATGTGTGGTTGAATTCTACATATTTATATTTATTAAGTTATGGGGATAAACCAACTATTGTTTATTAATAAGGTCAATAATATGAGTGAAAAAAGATGCAGAACAACAGCCAAATGTACTTTGCCTCATGTGCTAATTATATTTCAATTGATGGCATAACACGACAAAGCTGATAACATGCTGTTCCTTATCTAAAGCCGTATAACATGCCTGTAATTATTTTAAAGGCTTAAAACTACTTAGGAGCAGTTCTACCAAAATGCTGTCATGCTATGTTCTTCACAACTAATTCACCTTATCAGTTTCATTAAGAACTCAAAGCATGATGGTAATTTTGACTAATGAGCTGATATTGAATAAGGCAAAAAAGTCATGCAGTATCTGCAAGTAATGCACCCTGATACATGATTAATTAGCTTCATGTTGTAATAGTGATAGTTTATGCTGTTTTGTTTTTTTCAGAGCTTCACTCCAGTTTGTGTAAAAATACTACTCAAACGCTCAAAAGTCACAGTACACTTTTATTCTGTGCAAAAATAATTGCTTTTATTTGGTGGTTTCTTAATGTGTATGACTATAATTTACGTAACCATAAGACATTTTCCACTTCTCCACAGTACTTTAACAATGTACACTAAAGATGTTTGTTTTATCAACTTCCTTTCAAATGCTTTTGCTGTGGAGAGGCTCATTTGAAGACCACCACCATTTATAAATTCTGGCCATTATCTTCCTGAAGGCTGCCAGGTGAATCCTGGTAGTATTGGGGAGACGAACCTTGAGGTCAATGTCCTCTAGTTATGGGGAAATCAGTACATCACTATCTATACAGAGTAGCACATTCATTGACCCTTCATTGCTCTTCTTAGATCTCTATCATTTTCTAGTTTACTAGAATTTAAGGAAACATATTACAGATCTGATTGGGTGCCATTACATATAAAAACATGTCATCACCAAATTTAAAGTAACAAAGGAAGTAGTAACATATTCATGTCATTGTAAAAGATTCTCATTTTCCCTTACAGTTAACACCAGGTTTGCATAACTATTTGCATATGCTATTCCCATCACTACTCCAGTAACCTGTAGCCTTAAACCTGTTTTAAGTGAAAGAAGATTGAAACATTAAACTGATTGGTTGTGCCATTCCATTTTTTTTGTATAGTTACTGTCCATTGGTTGATAGATTTGTCTGTCAAAGTTTTTAAGATATATGAATGAATTGTTTTTGTGAAATTTTTAAGATTTGAAAAAGTTTTGTTTTAATGAGAAAGTACTTTTCTGTGTTAAATAACAATGTTTCATCTTATCTTCCATGGTTCCTGCTCATGGTTTTTGGTTCTTTACTTTATTATTTGCACCATGACTGGAGTTACCATTTGCGTTTTGATATGCATTAATAATTTCAAAGCCATTGCCACATTCAAGCTATTGAAAAAATTTGTATTAAAGCTTACATAAATGGCAACACGACTGCACTGATTGTTGACCTCTCTCTAGTGCTGCTTAAGAAATAATTGTTCATCTACTGTTTATTTATATTGTCATAATTTTCATACTGTTCTAAATATCTCAATAACCAATTTTAGACATATAATCTAATAATCATGACCACTGTAAAGATTTGCTTGTGCTCAGCAGTTTGTAAATTACATTTCATTAGTTAACCCTTATGGCTCCAGAGATATGCACATTTGTTTGAAATGTGAGCCTATAACTTAATTTTGCCAAAAAGCTCAGGATGCAATCATTGAGAGTTTAGATTCCAAACCTCCACTATCATCTGCAGTAAATTAATTAATACTGTGTCCTAAGCTTAAAAATTTGTTATTGTGCCTTGGGAAGCAAAAATTAACAATGAAATGCATGCTTCCAAATAGCAATCACCCATGTTATTATTTATTTTATTTATTTTATTTTACATTTGTTTACCGGGAAAGTCCGACTGGATATATGTCCATTTTCAGCGAAGGCCCAGGAAGAAAAGTTCCAGAAAGCAGAGTATAAATACATTAGGAACAACAGAAACATTTAGAGATAAGTATAATATGCAGATTTCAGTAGGGTGACAAACATGGATAAAACATAGTAGACAATTTCAATTTCAGACAATAATACACAGAGTTATGGGCTAAGTCCCTTCAAGAATTCATACACTTATTAGAGTATAAGATTGAAATGCTTAGAGAGAGTTTGCAGGAACAGCAGGTGGTGATTAGTCGGGGTTTAAGCAGGGACACTGCCAATGCTGTTGGAAGTGTAGTTTGAGGCTTTTTTTGAACTGGGTTAAGGAGGATTGGTGAGTAAGTTTGGCAGGTAGCCTATTCCAAGCTTTACCTACTGAGTTGGCGAACAGTGAGTCCCCAGCCACATTTATGTTCTTAGTTGTTTGTACCAGCAGTTTGTCAGCAGAGCAGTGTCCTCAGGTTGCTGTATGGTTTGATGATCTTATTTAGTGCTGGTGTTTTTTCGTGTTGATATAGTATTTTGTGGGTTATTATAAGTTGGTTATATCAGAGAAAACTGGGCCACTCTAGCCGTCCTAGTTGAGTTAGGTTGATACAGTGGTGGGTCCTAGAGGTAGCACCTGTAGCAAATCTAGCAATATGGTTGTAACAACTAGCAAGTTTGGTAAGGGTGGCTTGGTTCAGGTGAAGAGGAGGGAGGCATACAGGAGGGTAGACAGTAAGTGGGACCGAGCGATAGGGGTTCTTGCAAAAGGAGTGAGGAAGGGTTTGAACCTGTACAGGCAGCCCAGCCTTTTGTTGATCGATTTGATGGCATGATTAACATGGATATCATATTTTAGGGCATTATTGACTGTGTCACCCAGGAGTTTTGTGTGAGTATCTGGGGATATAACTGTGCCATTGTTGGAACTTGTAGTAAAGAATGGTGAGGAGGATTTACAGGTGGGGGAAAAGATGAGCAGTTTAGTTTTGTTGGGGTTTAATAGAAGCTGACAGTTTTCAAACCATTGTTCTACATCATTGAAAGTATTCTGGGTTAGGGTTACAAGCTCAGTTGAGGAGGAGGTGGTACATATTAAAGGAGAGTCATCCACGTATTGGATGCAGGTGGCCTTGGAAGTGATTGCGGGTAGGTCATTGATGAAGACTGAGAAGAGTAGTGGTCCTAGAATGGAGCCTTGGGGGACTCCTAGAGTAATGGGCAGATGTGTGGATAGGGTATTCTGCCATAAAACTGCTTGTTGTCTATCAGACAGGTAAAATTGGAACCATTTAATGGAGCTACTATTCAGTGACAGTTTCTTCACGGTGCGGAGAAGCAGTTGGTGACTGACCATATCAAAGGCCTTAGAGAGATCTAGGAAGAGAGCTGAGGTAAGTTTGTTATTGTTTCGATTTGTGTTGATAGAGTTAGACAAGGATAGGAGGGCTGATGTGGTGCTGTGATGTGGCCTAAAACCATGCTGAGAGTTGGCCAGTAGTTTATTTTGGGTGCGATGGCACATTAATTGGTTGTAAATGCATTTTTCCATAATTTTGGCCAGTGGTGATAGTATGGCTAGTAGTTGAAAGTTTGAGAGGTCTAAAGAATTCCCTCCTTTATGAAGGGGAATGTCATAGGAAACCATCCAGAGAGAGGGGATAGTGGCTTCAGTCAAGGTGCAGTTTATTATGATCGGGACAGGGTATGCAATGGCATCTGCCCCTTTTTGTAAATATTCTGGTGGGAGGAGATCAGCTGCCAGGGTAGTGGGCTTTAGTTTGTTAATTAGAGATCGGATGGTCAATGTAGATACAGGTTGGAAGGTGAAAGGGAGTGGGGTAGTGGTTGTGGAGGAATTTTGAAAGGAGCTGATGGGGGGTAGTTGGCTAGCTAGTGATTGGATGGTTTTGGTAAAAAAGTTGTTAATGATGTTAGTAGTTCCTTCTGGAGTTTTAAGGTCGCAAGTTGAGGAGGTGGGGGGTGGAGGTTTGGCCAGGGTGGAGCAGTTTGTTTATGCCTGCCCAAAACTTTTGAGGTTTGTTTTGGTGTTTTTACTGAATGTGTTGATAGAAGTTATTTTGTCTAGCAATGTGGCTTTCTTGGTATCATTCCTTAGTTGTCTGAATTTAATATGGTCAAGTGGGTCTTAGGAGGTGCGCCAGTTGTCCCATGCTTCATTTCTTGCTATGATTTTGGTTTTGGTTACTTTAGAGAGCCAGGGGGCAGTCTTGGTTTTGGCTCTAAGGGTGTGGATAGGAGCGTGGGAATCTAGAATGGAGAGGAATTTGGAATTAAAATAGTCTACAGCATCATCTAGTGGAAGTTCTTTAAGTATGGTCCAATTGCATGCTCTGAGTTGGTTCTGAAAGTCAGTGGAGTTAAAGTTCTTGTTGTTTCTGATAAATGTATACAGAACTTGGTGGTCGTTATCTACTTTATGCTTAATGATGTAAGTGAGTAGGTGGTCACATATCATTTGGGAGGGTACCCATGTTATACAGGTCTGAGTGATTGTTGATAAGAATCCTGCCCAGGATACTGCCTTTGTAGTTGGACTTATTTATTCTGGTGGGTAAGGATACAGGTTGGGTATAGCCATGAAGGTTTATATGGGTGGTGGGAGATTCAGAGGAACAATTGTTATTGTTATTGTTTTTATTTATCTTTTTTTAGCAGGTAGTCTACTGCTTTTTGGCATTTTACTCCCTAATGCATGCACCTCCACTTGTTTCGGATGCCATGTTTATTTGTTAAATCCACCTAGGAGATGGGTCACTTTTGATTTTTCTTCTCCTAGTTCTTCCTCTTCATGTACCTAATGACATTTATCCATCTAAAATCCAATGCAACAGGCAAGTTAGTTTGAACGCAGGAAAGCACAGTCACCATTGCTTCTGTACTCCTATAATGGCTTGAAAACAAAAGCTGATAACTTGACAACACTGAAACCGAGAAAATATTTGTTAACAGATGTCCTGAACAAGTTTATGGCATCCATGAATAAAGCAGGTATATACTAACATCGTCATAAATGTGACAAGAAAAGTATAGCACACTTACTAAGCTCACCAAAAATTATGTCAAGGATTGAATCTAGTATAACAAAATAGAGATGAAAATATAAATAACAGCAGTATAATTTATACCCAGGCTATCTGAAGAATGTCAAAGAGGATTTTATGCAATGCAAGAGCTAGAGAACATGACAGTGTGACAGTAACTTTGAAATGCCCACACATACAGACGTTTGCTGATTTAACCTCCTTCAGTACTGATGCAAACGTTAATATGTTTACTTCAGTCAGCACCCCACTGACCAGCTTATCAAGTTCACTTCCAACGTAAGGTAAGGTACAACAGCATGAGGCATAGTTTTGGTCTCATTGAAATGTTGGCTATTTTTTTACTCTTTTTCAGTCATTTCCTTATATGACCTTAGCTTTTCTATGTCTTTCACAAAAATTGTATAGTTTCTACCGGTAAGCATGGCAACTTCTCATGTAGAATTAACTTTTTTCTGTCTGGGGACAGATCTAATGTAAGTAACTGGAGCAGTAGTTACAAATGAATGAAGTGTTTATGAATGTGTGAAAACTTAATTGTTTTATGAGTATGGGAGGGAAGAGTTATCATTCTTTCTACTGAATCTAGGAGTCAAAAAATGCACTGAAATAAACAGAGTGAAGACTCAAAATGCCAGGTATGGTTAATATGTTTATGTGTGTGTGTGTGTGTGTGTGTGTGTGTGTGTGTGTGTGTGTGTGTGTGTGTGTGCGTGTGTGTGTGTGCATGTGCGTGTGTGTGTGTGTGTGTGTGTGTGTGTGCGTGTGTGTGTGTGTGTGTGTCTGTCTGTAATGTGATATGAATGTGACGTTCTATCTACCTGAGGTTCTCTATAAATATGAGAGCTATGTCTCTGCAATTTTTCAGTATATCTATCTATCTATCTATCTATCTATCTATCTATCTATCTATCTATCTATCTATCTATGTCGCTATACATATGTGTGTGTGTGTGTGTGTGTGTATGTGTGTGTGTATGTCTGTCTGTCTGTAATGTGATATGTATGCGACTTTCTATTTACCTGAGGTTCTCTATAAATGTGAGAGATATGTCTCTGCAATTTTTCAGTATATTTATCTATCTATATATCTATCTGTCTATGTCGTTATATGTGTCTGTGTGTGTGTGTGTGTGTGTGTGTGTGTGTGTGTGTGTGTGTGTGTGTCTGTGTTATTAAATACTGACAAAATATTTCATCCAACAGCAATTACTTGTCCTACAGTAACCCTGAGACCTTAGAGAGAGTAACTATTTTTACATCAAAAATACAAAATGTTTGTAGCAATAATAAAAAAGGGAAAACAATTAACCATGTAGCCCTTTATCTAAACACAAAAATGCTCTCCACTGTGGGCATTACAGGGAAATAACAAAACTACCAGGGCTGAAGTTGGCCCCTCTCCTGTGGTGTCATTCCTTGGGGAAGGACCAAGCCTTAGCAACACTCCTAGAATAGGTATGCTCAGTCAGATTCAGTGTGCAGTGACTATATCACAATTGTTTGGACAAGCTAAAATATAATTTAAATAAAATATAAAATATTCATACAAAGGGCATGTGTTTGAAACTGGACTGATGTAAAGTTGTGGTCAGAAAATACTTGAGGGTAAATCAGGAACTTTATTGAGCTGTCTGGACTTTTGGCATTTATCCAGCAAGTCTATATTAGAGTCAACTTCTGAATGCTACACAATTAAGCTTTTATTTTTACTGTGGATATGTTACAAAATAAAACTAAATCCACGCTGTTATTAATCTAGCCAGATTTTCATTGTTTTACAGACACTAGTCATTTTTTTATCTGTGATGGCAATGATACCAGCTTGTGAAGCTTAGTTTACTTGATGAGTAGTGGTATAAGGTGCATCTTGGAAGGATTCCAGGTAAGGAAAGCTCAGGTGGATTCTTCAAATGTAATTGATGCATTGTAATACTGAAAGTGCTAGCGTTCCCAGCCTCTGAGGCTTGAACTAGTCTCAGTATTTAGTTAGGAAGCACACTTGTTGCTGGCAAACTGTGCACACCTGGAATCATTTGTAAGGTTGCATTTGAGGACTGACTCATAGTCTGGGTTACTGTTTTCATGCCAGACATTTAAATATCTTGCTTGGCATGTAGCACTGACACTGCTGCTTGTTTGCTTGGGAACATTACTACAGCACATGTGTTATAATACTATTACTACTGCTTTGTATGGATACCTATGAATGTTGGTACTAACTGTGCTCTAGTTTCATTATACCTGGCAGATTTATAACCATTAACTAATGTAACTCTTTGCTATGTAAATGATGCTGCAGGTGGTATATTTGAACAGTATATAGATATGGTGATGCAGCTATTGTGGTTGTCTTATTTCATTTTGTTGGTGGTTTATGTTGTTTTGAGTTTGATGGTATAATTTTAACATTCCTGATTGAAAAACAGCATTACTATACACAGAACATATGGAATAGAGGACAGGCAGATGTTCCTAACCATTTGTCTCACCATCCAAATGGTTCTGATCATGCAGAATCTTAAAAGGAAAGTTAAAAAGCAAGAGGGTCTGACTGGCCATATATCTGACTTCTAAATAAATTGAAATGCAAGTTGCACTGCAGTGTTGTATGTTCTCATAGGTAAACTGTTGGAGGAAGCTTGGCAGCTTGCTCAACTATCAAGTAAACCAGGCTGTTTGTTTACTTGAAAGGATATTCAAGGTGCGTGTGTGTGCGTGTGTGTGTGTGTGTGTGTGTGTGTGTGTGTGTGTGTGTGTGTGTGTGTATGCAAAAGTATAAATACAGATTCCAGCCAAGTGAGAGTTTTTTTGTACCAATTCTCCTCCCCAAATGTGTCAATTTATGCAAAGGTAAAATGGAAGTCCTATGACTGTGGACGTTTTGCAGATTAGCTAGTTGAAAGGTATCTCTTCTACTAATTTATAAGGCATTTGAATCTGTCTTTCCCTCTATTCCTATAACTTGGTTTTAGTTTCTTTCTTTCTTTCTTTGAGTTCTTGATATATTTTTTGTTTCACTTTCCTCAGATGCAGCACATTTGTTATTGATGTGTTTTCATTTAAATGTGAGGGTGAAGTGATGTATGTATATAACCTGACTTACCATTTCAACTCCTAAAATTTTACCAAGGAACAGAATCTCCATCTTGTATTGAAAGGTTTTACTTGCTCAATTACATGGAAAGAAAACTTTTCTGGATGACCAGTAGCTAGCACTGATAGGTAGCTACTGTTATCTGTAACTTTATCTTGTCAGAGATCTTGTTTTGTGGGTGTATTTGCCATGACAGTGTCATTGAGAAGGCAAATGTGAGTGAAAAGAAACATTAAAATAAGTGACACAGTTAATGTAAGCAGCTCGGCACCTATGACTGGTGGTACTAGTTGTTGTAAACACACACACAGACACACACACACACACACACACACACACACACACACACACACACACACACACACACACACACCAACCTAGCTGCCTCTTACACACACACACACACACACACACACACACACACACACACACAGACACACACACACACACACACACACACACACACACACACACACACACACACACACACACACACACACACACCAACCTAGCTGCCTCTTACACACACACACACACACACACACACACACACACACACACACACACACACACACACACACACACACACAGACACACACACACACACACACACACACACACACACACACACACACACCAACCTAGCTACCTCTTACACACTCACACACACACACGCACACACACAGAATAACCTTTCAAGTAAACAAACAGCATGGTTTTCTTGACAGTTGAGCAAGCTGCCAGCTCAGCACTTACTGAAAGCAGCAAGATGGTGTGGAGTCTATTCCTATTACAAATACTTGGCCCCATGTGCCAGTACTAGCATTGCTGTCCTACATGAAAAGGGTTGCCGCAGTGCTAAATTGCTGTCCATCATATGGGATGCGAAACTGATGTTCCAGTCTGAACCAGAGGTATGTGTGATTGACAGCAAAGAGTCCAGGGTCCCTAGATTTTTCAGAACATTGGCAGAGGGGAAGGAAGCCTATCCTTCCTGCAAAAAAATTATTTTAATGTGTATCAGTGAGTCTTACACTTTAATGTTTATTTACAGGGTTGTGCATAATTTTTCTTGTTTTAGAATCCCCAGTGTCAAGTCTCAAACTTCTAACAGAGTGCCTTTTTTGCACACAACTATTGGGATGAAAATGCTTGTGATTTCATTCTTACTGTTAAAATTCTGTAATCAGTTAGCAAGAACTTGAGGCAGCACTGTCAGGTGGTACCAGACTTCCTTGGGAAAGGGGGCTGGGGAGAATCAGTAAGGAGGAGGTGAGGCACACTTGGCTCTCAGAAACTACTTTACAGGACTTGAAGAAGGTAGCTAAGGAGATTCCAAATACTTAAGGACAGAAGGCGTCCACATACATTGATAAAGGATTGTTGTCCTGAGAATGGATCACTAATGAAGGACTCCAGGGAGAAGTAATATAGCAGGTAGTTTTGCCCAGGGCCTGCCAATTGACACATCTGGCAACAGACTATGACACTTCTTTTGCAGGCCATATCGAAATAAATACTCCAGCACAGCTTATGCTGAGATTCTATTGTCATGGGATTTCAAAGGATATAACAAGGTAATACAGAACATGTGTTCAGTACCAGACTGTTGGCAAGGCTGGAGACCAAAAAACAAGACTGCTTTGATACCTTTGTCTGCTACTGAGGAACCATAATATTTGGTAGCTATGTGGTATGCCTGATTGCCCCACTTTCCACAGGTAAGAAATATATACTGTTAGTGATGGATAATGGTATCCCTGTCTTCTGTTGAAGCAGAGAGGGTAGCAAGTGCTTTGGTAAGCATTTTCAGTAGAGTAGGTTTTCCTGGAGCAATAATGACAGATAGAAGTGCCAAGTTTATGTCAGATCTGCTCGTACATCTGAGGAAGTGCTTGGGGGGTAAAGCATGTAAAGGCTTTTCTTCACCATCCACAGACATAGGGTCTACTGGAAATGTTTAACTTGATACCAAAGACCACGTTGAAGGCATTTGCAGACTGGTTGAAGACAGTGTGGGACAAGTATCTGTCCTTTTGTCTTGTTACATATATGGTTACCCCTTGAATCCACAGGTTTTCACCCTTTGAAGTACTGTATGGTTACAGGATAATTGAGCCACTGAATTTAATTCATGATGAGTGTGATTCCCACAGGCTTTGTTCCTGCAGAATGAAGAACAGCAACAGTTATTCCCTTCCAGAAAGGTGGCCAAGCAACAAACCCAGAAAATTACAGACTCATAAGGCTGACCAGCCTCATCTGTAAGGCCATATAATGTATCATTATGTACCTCATAAATAAAGATATAGGTGACCTCCAAACCCTGGATCCCACCTAAGTCAGCTTCATCAAGGGCAGATCCTGCCTGTTATATCTGATGTATTTTTTTGAAAATGTAACCAGGGCCATTGACGAGGGAAAATCTATGCACACAGCATACCTCATCTTGGCAGAGGCTTTTGACACAATACCACACTCAGTCATTACCAATAAACATAGCACACTGAATGTAAATCCCTTCAGTGTAAGATGGATTGCCAACTGGCTCACAAACCCGACACACCCTATCAAAGTGGGTGACTCCACATCAACCAGCAGACCTGTTACCAGTGAGGTGTCACAGGGGTCACCAGCCCAGTGGACTAACCAGGTTAACAAAATAAAAAAGACAAAAAAATATATGCTTCTCAGAAGTTCAGGTCAAAACTAAGGGGATGTGGGCTATCCAGGTTTGCAGACAACTGAAAACTGGATGCAATTATTGAATCCCCAAATGATGCCAGTATACTCCAGGTGGGTCTTCCACAAACTGGTGTTTTATTTGTGGTCTCAAACTGAATGTAAAGAAATGCATCATCATTCCCTTTGGCACAAACAATGTTGCTTTTCACTATCAAATCAACAACAATACCCTAAGTATACATGAAGTGAAGTGGCAAGAGACCAAGGATCACAAGTTGACCGCAACCTTAACGTCAACCAATCTATGTAGCATACTTGATTAGTAAAGGCATCACATTGAGAGCAAAAGAGGTAATAACCTCTCTATATTTGGCACTAATCTGGCCCATAATTGAATATAATGCCCTGTTTGGCATGTAACATACACAGCACCTGCTGCAATTGGACAGACCTCAGAAGTTTCTAAGAAAGATCAAGGGACTCCAGCACATGCTTTACACAGACCGACTAAACTCCATGTCATTATACTCTTTATTGTATAGACTTCTTAGGGGAGACATGCCTGGCTTACAGAGCAATCTCAGACCCAAACCTAATTAACTTGCTGCATATCCATAAATCAAATGTGACTAGGGCTACCTGTTCCAGAGACCTAAATATGTCCTGCAACTTAAATAGGACATGCTGGAGGGACAGATTTATCTCCCAGCGACTGCCGCTTCCTTGGAATAGGCTGCCTATTCATGTGAAACAGAGTATGTCTATGACACTGTTCAAGAGGAACCTGGATGAGTGGGTGGGGCACTGTAAATTCTTACCAGGGATAGCGCCCACAACCCTCCTGGACATGGGCAGCCATTACTAAATGCAATCTTGGGTATTAACTAACATTTCTATGGTATTACATTACGATGAGATGTCTAGGCTTGAAATGACCTCCAGGTTGATAGCCTAGTAATCTTCTATGATCCTATGAAAATGAATCTGTTGTGAAATATGTCCCAGTTGTCTAGACTAGGCTCAGGGATCCAAGGAAATGGCTTTGTAGTAACTATCATCGGAAGAACTGCTGAAACACGTTTGGTATGTGTTACAGGGCAACAGAGTCAGGGTGCGTTCCGTAGGACAACAGGTCATGGTACTTATTCCTGTGAGACACAACAAACTGCAGGCAGCCTGGGAGGGCCCTTTCACTATTATAAACAAAGTGAGTTGTGTCAGTTACATGACAGAGTTACCAGTCAGCAGATCTGCACTCAATTCTTTTTCTGTGGGGATAAAACATTTGTTTGATGCCCAGGTATCTTACCTGAATGTATAAACACATATAAGAGAAAGACTAAGAAGCAGGAACATAAAGACAGACTACATACAAAGAAATGTGTAAGATAGGAATGAAAGGGTTTGAGATAGAAAGGTAGGAGCAGCAATCAAAGGCCATACTGTACAACAACGAAATATTGTCTGATTTTGACAATAAGGTATTTATTCACAGGCAGCATCATATCCTGAGTGATGTTCACTGTACAGAACCACACCTTGTCACATAATACTGTCTGCCATTCAAAAATGTTCAGCAATGACTTGCCATAGGTTGTAATATTCGTTTATACAGTAGAGGATACTGGAAGTGTCATCAAGGGGGTTTTGGGCACACCTGACTTTTTAGCATGCCTTGGCAGTTTATACTTGTTCTGTAATATGAGGCAGCACATTTTCCAATACAGATTTTGTTTTTTAATCTGCAAGCCTTTTTTCTGTAAAACAATTATAGGAAGTTGCTCTGAAGATTGCCGTAACCCAAGTGCAAACTGTTTGGGAATCAGACCATATATTTTTTCTGACTGGACCGTCCAGCTATATTCAATGAAGGCTTCCATGAAGTGTCACAAAGACTGATACATTCCTGAAAAGTGGAGAAATAATTCACACTGAAAAGAGAGTACCAACATAAGCAAAAATTAAACTGACAATCAAAATCTCATACAGAGCAAATACAACTCCAATTTCAGGTACTGACAACCACATGATTACATAATTCTGCCAAACTGAAATCTAAACCAATGAAGAGAAGACTAATTACAGATTATACAGAAGCAAAACAGTCACTATGTAAAACTGACTGGAGTGGTGTGTTCAATGGAAAAACTGAAGATGTAATGTGGAAAATTTTGAAAGAGTAACTGTCTGAGTACAAAATAATCAAAAAATGTTTAACGTCAAGATCAAGGCATATTACGCCAGGAGGATATACCTCCGTAAGAACAAGATACCCAATTAAGGTGATAGACAAAAATATAAGAAATGGAAGAGATGTTGAACTACAACTTTGAAAACTGAAATAAGCAAGCTGGACAAACAAATTAAGCATAGTGTGAGACAAGATCAACAAAAATTCGAAGAAAATTTATCTGAAGATATTAAGCATAATATGAAATCTTTTTATAGACAGATGATGTGGAAGGAGTAAAGACACACAAATTGATAAACTGTGTGCAGATTCTAAAATTTATTCTTAGACATAACAGATTATAGATATCTTCTTCTTATTTTGGCTTTTTCCTGGTTAGGGGTCACTACAGCGGATCATCTGTCCGGTCATGATTGGCAGTGGAGTTTTACGGTGTTGAGTTGACAGCCCGGCACCCAACCTTCCACAGAAGGCACACACATGCACACACTCACTCCTAGGGCCAATTTAGAGTGTCCAATCCACCTACAGCATATCTTTGGGATGTAAGAGGAAACCAGAGCACCCGGAGGAAACCCACGTGACCACAGGGAGACTCCACACAGAAGGCACCCCAGCCAAGAATCAAACCGGAGAACCTCTTGCTGTGAGGCGGCAATGCTAACCTCTGCACCACTGTGGCCAGATTATAGATATATTTTTACAAAATCTTATGCAAAAAAGTTTGGCTCTACAAAGGGGATGATAAGTTGTCCAAGTGGCATCTAGGTAACCTCCGATACTGGAATCAAATTAGATTATGTTGAAAAAGAACTGCACAAACTGGATCCAAACAAAGCACAGGGAAAACAAAGAATTAGTAATAATGACCTGAGAACACTTCAGCAAGAACTTACAGTACCATTTTATCTATTATTTACCAGGTCATATAAACATGGGGAGATTCCTCAAGATTGGATACATGCGCTTATTAAACCTGTCTTTAAGGGAAAGGGGAGTAGGACAAACCCAGAGTTATATAGACTCTTAAGTCTACTTTCATGTTGTGGAAAAATAATGGAGAAGGTAATATAGGATACAGTATCATCAGAAATGGATAGGCTGAGACTTGAAACCATATATCAGCATGCATATATTGAAAATACCTCTATTACCACCTGTGACATGATGTTCTATAACATTATAATAACAGCTATAAATGGAAAATTGTGCTGTGATGTAATTTATTTAGATTTAACTTCAGCATTTGACAAGGTCATACACAAAACCCTGATCAATAAATTAGTATCGGTGTACTCTTGATAAAATGGATAGCTGTATGGGTTACAAAAAGACATAGCAAGTATCATACAGCAATTGGACAAGTGAAAGTTTTGGTTACAATCAGGGTGTCCCACAGGGCTCTGTCTTAGGCCTGTACTTGTTTATATTGTATCTTTCAGACCTAAATTTTTCATCTGAGGTATTCTACAGTACATATGCAGATGACCTGAAATTGGATAAATTGATTATGTGTTACAGATAAGGCATGTCTGCAAAAAGGGTCTATGGTTAACTGTCGAATGGACTAACCATCGAACAGCACATCAACCAAAGCAAATCACTGAACACCTATTCCTTGAACATGCATGCGACAATGTGAGGTATTGCCAGCTATGCCAGGAGAAGTAGGGCAGTGGATGTGTAACACAGGATGTGTAACATATGCCAGCTCAGCAAGCTGAAATTTTGTAAATAATTATATGTCATTTGTATATCAAACTGATTTGTACAGATGCTTGTGTTGATAAATGTATTTGTAAAATTGCTTGTGTTAAAAATGTACCAACAGAATGCTCTGCTTGACAGAAAAAGAAATAAACATGTATTAGTGTAATTGTTTAAATGTATATGTTTTAACAGAGGATACTGGAAGAGAAGAGGTTAATCCCAATCCACCTAACTTTGAAAATAGTTTGAAATTAAATTACCTGGCTTAGACCATAAATATTGTATCTTACAGTTCTCAATGCAGCGAGAGACAAAATGTCTGTACTAGGAAGTTTTCTGCATTGTCTTTGGGTTGAACTAACTGCTACTCTGAAATGGTGGAGGTTTGAAATTGTTTAATGACTTCTAGGAGCTACAGCAGATCTTAGCAAGGCTCTCTGTGTGTGTATTATTGACACATATGTGCTAAAACAAGGGTGTAGCATGGGCACTAGAAGCCAGATGTATGTGATGTAATTCTGTAATCCATCACTAAAATGATATTTTAATATGAGGTGATACTGAAGTCTCATTATGCTCTGTTTTTGTACCCTGACAAAGAAGGATCTCTCACCTACTTCATCTTGCCTTGCCCTAGTAAGTAACCAGGGAATAATGTTTATTTAGATCAGTCAGGAAAATATTGTGAAATTAGTTAAGTATTGTTTTTTTCTGTAACTGTGTGAACCTGTCCACCTGTGATATTTTTAATATTTCCTGTGATTGAAACTCTGTTAGCATTTCCATGTTCTTTTCTTGCTTATTATTAAATACAAACCTTTCATTGTGGCTGGTCCTTTAGACAATATTTTAATCTCTGAGAGTACTTATATATATTTGGTGACAGCTCTGGGTGCTCCTGAAAGCCTTGCTGTTGGTCAGGCTACCATTTATATTAATATTAATTTCACTTAGTATAATTGGGTACCCTTGCAAGAGACTTAGAGTAGCTGGCTTTGGAGTGTCTGGTGGTGGTGTACCTACCTTATTGTCTGAGCTGAAAGGGGCACAGCTAATAAATCTGTGCCAGCATTTCACAGGTGTGTGTGTGTGTTTGGAGCAGGGACACAAAGTACTGGTTTCACAGAGAGGGTGCTGGAGAACTTGGCTGAGGTCTCAACTCTATAGCTGCGCCATTGGGAAGTCTTATTGGGGACCTGGAGGGAGACAGATAGAGAAATCCAGACCCTAGACTGAGTGTGTTCCCTGTGTACTCTTAAGGGAAATTGTGCTTGATGCAGAGAGTTGCATCTGGAAATACTGGGTGCATCTATTTTTGTTCTAAGTGAACATCCCTCTCCAGTGCCAGTGGTGAGGAATCAGGCTCCTTAATTACTGGGCCAAAGTGGGAATGTCACAGTGCACTTCATCAAACCTGTGAGATGGAGAAAGTAACTAGTTGGTCAACACTTCCCTGTTTTATAAACAGCGGTATTTCAATCCCCCCCAACTATATATATACCAACTCCGAGATCGCACTACAGTGGGGAAAAGTGAGATGGGGAAGTATTGAACATCTAGTTACTTTTCCTGTCTCACAGGTTCTATGAAGTGCATGTTTGAGGAATGAACGTTCTTGATGGTTTGCTTTCAATGATGTGCTGTTTGATGGTTAGTCCGTTCAATGATTAACCAAAGACCCCTGCAAAAGAACTTGACAAAATTGACCATTTGGGCACAGGAGAAGAATATGCTGATAAATGCAACAAAACTAAGCATATGAGATTTGGGAGACATAAACTGAAAGGTGAATATTTAATACAACACACAGTGATTGAAACTGTATACTCATTTACGAACATGGGTATACGGGTAGATCCAGCTGTGAGTTTTTCTGTTCATATCAACCAATTGGTTAATGATAGTTACAGAGCGAAGCGCTGTATTAATAGATTTATAAAGTCAAGGAAATCAGAAATGATGAAGTCATTGTCTATTAGTTACATTATACCCAAACTTGAGTATGGAATATCAATATGGAAACCTTATAAGAAAATAAGCATGAATAAACTAGCAAAAGTACAGTGGAAATATACCAAGGGCATGCATGGATGTGAACATTTTAGTTATTATGAAAGACT
Source organism: Protopterus annectens (assembly GCF_019279795.1). Taxonomy (NCBI): domain Eukaryota; kingdom Metazoa; phylum Chordata; order Ceratodontiformes; family Protopteridae; genus Protopterus; species Protopterus annectens. Next base: position 744,200,643 of record NC_056727.1, read on the forward strand.
AAAATATCTGAACTTGTACAGTGTCTCTTATAGCTATCTAAGAGGAGATCTTAAGGTATATAGGGCATTTAGAGACAACTACCTCCAGGGAATGTCTGGCACTATCAAAAAGTACTTGAGAATCATTAGACAACCTATGCAGAAGTTTCTATGGGAATGAGAAGTGTACTAATTGGTTCTGTGAGAGAGCAGCTGATGCATGGAACAGACTACTATATTACATTAAAACAAGTACTAGTTTAGATATTTTTAAGAACAGCCTGGACACTTATTATGGGAACAATTGTTATGATATATTGGCAAGCTAGAAGCGCAGTAATGCCCATGCTTGAAATATTTGAATGTATGCATGTATGTATGTATGTATGTACATGACAGGCTATCTGGCAAAACACATCAATTAACAATGGGGAGTTACACACTAGAACTTGAAGCTTGGCTTAAGTCACATAGCTCGTGACTCATCTGGATTTAGAATAAAGGTCACTCTATAGCTGGTTAACAGGGCATCCATTTCTATTATTAACCATACCAAAACAGAAGCCTAAAACTGTTAAGAGGTTTAGACGAACCCTGCAGGAAGCAAATACTGTACAGTGTATTACTTTGCACAAAGTCATTCACATTTGGCCCCTCATTTCAGGCACAGCTTGTGAAAAAATCAGTAGCATAAGAAAAATACTGCACTGTATATTCACAGTTCTGCACAAGATAAGTTATAACTAATCAACAACATGGATGAAACATTAAAGAACTTAATTGTTAGCTTCATAAGTTGTTACTAAGCTAACTACTACTAGGGCCTTTATAAGCTTAGCACTGCACCCCAACCTAGTTTGTCGCCAAGTATCTTGGGAATCTATTATGAGGGAGGGTATATTACTAAGGAGGTAGCCGTGAGTGAGTGAGTGAGTGAGTGAGTGAGTGAGTGAGTGAGTGTGAGTGTGTGTGAGTGTGTGGTGTTAATTGGAGAACATTTTACTTACAGGCAGCCTGGGGAGACATGGGAGCCAGACCAGGGGTGAATTTGTGATTTCTATCTAGTATTTAGGGTTTCAGTTGAACAGGGTCAGTGATGAACTCTGTTTCACATGGATAGGGAGCCTATTCTATAACACAAGGATCCTTTGAGTCACATATCTGTCCCTCCAGCATCTTCTGTTTCTGTCACAAGTGAAGTTGAAACCCTTGGATCTAGTGTTTCTAGTCCTGTCTGTTTCACAGATTTGCAAAAGATCCATTGGGGCTTGAGCTGAGGAAGCCTTATGAGCCAGGTATAGGTCATCTCTCAGCAACCTGTATGTTACTGAGTACAGAGATAGGGACTTTAGCCAATCCATGTTGGACAGGGTATTTCTGCACTGGATTCTTCTGGTGAGGAGCCTCTGTGGGTATTCCAGCTGTTGCAAGTGTTTGGCTAGGTACTTGCCAGAGTGGGAATTGTACTCAATGATGGGGCTGAGTAGAGTGGTACTATAACTTCCTTGGACCTGGATGCTATACTCTTACCTATAAGTTGGGTGACATAGAAATATGTTCTTACGTTCTTTGTTACATGATTGTTGAAGGTCAGATTACTGTCTACATATATTCCCAGATCTGTAAGTACCAGGTTGACATTTCTCAATAATAATAATAATGTCTGAGTGGGGTATTGTATCAAATGCCTTGGCCAAGTCAAAGTATGCAGCATGCACTGTTTTACCCTCATCCGTTGCCTTGGTGACCTTCTTAAAGAAATAAACAGGTTAAGGGAAGTTCTGTGATAATTCTTTCTATGGCTTTGCATGCTAGACTTGGCAGACTGATAGGTCTGTAGTTCCCAGGGGTCAGTTTATGGCCCACCCTTATGAAGAAGGATGACAGTTGCAGCCCCTCCATTCACCTTAACATGTACCCTGTTTTGAGGCTGTAGTTGAAGAGTGCCTCAAGTGGTCCTGATAGGTCATGTTTTAGACTAATCAGGAGACAACCATGGCTAATGTCAGGGCCCAAAAAGGCAGTGTTTTGGCCTTAGTGAGCAGAATCAGAACCTGCTAATAGCTGGGGGGACTATGCTAGAAGGCACTTCACATGGGGTAGCCAGGGGGAATGAGGGGGTGAACTCAGAGCTGAATTTATTAGCCAGTCAATTGGCTATGCCTCCCTGATCAATGATGGTGGTGCTGTTAATCAACAGTTCAGCACACTGCTGTGTGTTACATTTAAGCTTCCGGATATAGCAGAAGAAGGTCTTGTGATTGTCCTTAGCCTGAGAGGCAATTCCGACCTCATGGTTGGCCTTGTAAGACTTAATTAGATCTCTTGGTTTCTTGTTTGGTTGAATCAGAGAGCTCTTTTCTTTATGGGTGTTGCTCTTTCTGATTTTGCCCATGACTTTTTTTTTTTTATTATATACCCTGTTTAGGTGAGGATTCCACCAGTGGACTTTGTTTTTGGTGTATGTTTTGGGCTTACTTCTGGTAGAGACGGCAGCCTCTATGCAGCCATTTACATGTTTGTATATAGGGTTTCTGTGAATAATTCTGTATAGGTAGCTGTAGTCTCAGAGTTAGGGGGAGCCTTGAATTTTGACAAACTGTCACTTAATAGGATGCAGTTTGCCTTAGAATAGAGCCTATCTGTTACAGGTTTAGCTGGGCTTTCCAACTTGATTTTTATTTTGAAGTAGACATCTTTGTGATCTGACTTCACTAGTGAGGACATGACAATGGGTGGATGCAGTGCTCTCCCATGTTGATCTTCTGGTTGGAGTGTGCACCATCTGGTCCATGATGTTCATGTTAATAAAGTCCAGGAAGCACTGTGCCTGTGAGCTGTGAGACTCTTGGAGCATAAATGGTGGCCTATAGCTAGCCAGGATATGATATGGGGACCTTGTCTAAGGTGCCTTGCATGTGGATGAACTCCATGACATCGTCCTTTTTGTGTTTGTTGCTAACATAGAATGAGATGCCTCCACCTTTAGTCCCTCTCTGTGTTGTTGTTGGTCTAAATCTGCAGAAGGCAAGGACTCTGTAAACTTGCAGTTCCAGACTACTTTCTAAGGCTTTAAGCCAAGTCTCAGTCACAGCAGAGATGTCTACATTCTACTCAGTGAGGAAGACTTGTAGGGTGTGGAGTTTTTTGTTTAGGCTCCAGGCACTGAGCAGTAATACCTTAAGGTTGCTTTGAGCCTTTTTTGCTATGATGATAGTTTTGTCATTTTGACATTGCCTAAAAAATGTTCTAAGGGGGGTAGATAACGTTTTAGCCATTTTCCGAAAGCCTGGGGGCACAAGTGCAGACCATCCATGGCAAAGCAACATGGTCTCTCAACCATGTCCTCTCACGCTGATAAATATTTGACCCCTTTGGAGTGACGCCAGAAACTAATCCAATTATTAAAATCAATCATTTTATGTACATACTGTGGCATTTGCCTTCCTGAAAGTAGAATGATGCATGATGCAAGGCTTGTATCTGTCTTTGACATATATTCACGTTATCAGACTTCGGTGTCAAACCTAACCGGATGACAGAAGGATGGAATATCAACATTTAAGGTTAACAGACTTGAGATATTTCAAAAGTATGACTAAAAACTGGAAGGTGTTTGATCTGATGAGCATGACAAGAAATCTAATAATCCATGACCAATTCAGATTAAAACATTTTAAGTAACTAATATTGCTTTGATCTGACTGAGACACTGTGACACTGAGTTAGGTAACAAGAAATGTAATACAATTATTCTATTCACTCTTACTCACTTTCATTTTATAATTTCATTTTTACAGCATATGACCCTGAAATATTTGTATTTGAAGAAGAAATGTCCTTTTGTAGAAAACGAGCATTCATTTATTTTAAACTTTGCATGAGGATTCAAAGAGCTCTTTACTCACATAAACCATATTACTCACTTCATTTCAAAATATCTTGTTTATGAGTTCTCCATCTTTGAAAGATTAATAATGTCTTTCATCTGAGATTTTTGATGTCTGATTTTCTGATTTGCCGGCTAATGAAATATTTTTCAGATGTATCATATAAGATAATGGTAATTCGTCAGAATGAACTCCAGATATATAGTTTCTACTGCATGTGGTTATAGGTCACATGTTAAAAAATGTAAACCTAGGAAGGGTAAAGGCACACAGAATTAGCAGTCTTGCCTGTCTGAAACAGTCTTTATTTCAATTAGGCAGTTATACAAAAAAATAATAAATTGTTTCTCCAAAGCCTAATGCTGTGGTGTGCTAGACACTGAAAAGTTCGAATGCTTGTCTAACAGACGTATAAACTTCAAACAAGCAACTAGCATGCGTGGAAGCATTCCAAGGCAGACAGGCCAACTTCCTCTTACTGGCAGGTTAACATGTAAAAAAAAAATCTAGAAGTGAAATTGCCAAACTTTCAATATAGTCTTCACTGCAGTAATGCATGTTATAAGTTACGTGTCAGTAGAGATGCAAACCTACAAATTGAAAAGGTGATGCAGAGGGATACCTTGATAGTCGGACCGACAGAACTCTTTCATTCTGATAAGCACAGAAGTTACAATACCTTCACAAGTGCTTCATGTTATGAATACCTTTTTATAATTTTATAGATGTCTTCTTTATAATGTTCTGTTGAAAAAAAGTAGTTTCAAACTGTCGTCCATTTTTAACTGCTATATTCAATTTTCGCTGTATTATACTAAGCAATTCTTCCACTCCCCTGATCTATTACACCCCAAACTCAGCATAAATACCGTCTGAATCCTTCCTTCTGTTTTATATTTTTGCTTTCTACAAAAGGAAATTTCTATTCCTCTCTTCCAAAAACAAACTATGAGGATTTTCCTAGAAAAACAGCTTAAACTCAAACTTAATATTTATCCCCGGATCATGTAATTTTGTTATGCATCTGAGCAGCTTGGTTGCTTTATTTCTGCATTCACTGGATACTTCAGCATGCAGTACTCATCCATGATTGCCACTCACAAAAGTCATTACTATATTTCAAATCCCCAGAACATGGAAATAACAAATGTAAAGAAACCACAATTTATTTAGTGCTTCTGTTTCTTGCAGAAATAAATTCATTAGAATGAAGGTAAATGACATACTGACCCCCTTTAAATAAACCCATGATAAATTCATGGCATATGAACAGCTAGTTGCTCAGTCTGTTATGCCTTATTTTTAATAGGTGCAACCGATAAATGCTCATTCAAACTGGATGGGACTTAAGCATTCAGTAAAATCTGCCAGTGCAGTTCTATGTACAAAAGTAAAGTCTCTCATGTTTCAACCCTTCTGCATTTGTCTGCCCTTTCAAGTAAAAATAATTTTTTTTTAAATATTTAAACATGAGAGACTGCTTAAAAAGGGCATTGGTGTTGCCACACTTCTTGATACTTCTTAGGTGCTCATATAAGTGTTTAGTTTTTAGTCAGATATAAAGTGGCACACATGTTTGCTAAGAAAAAAGTATTGTAAAAGGGTAATATGCTGTTACTGGATAACTGGTTCCCCAGAGTCATCACCCAGTCAGTAAATCACACTTAGTTTGACTGTATTAGGGCAATAGCTGCTAGTATTTTGCATTATAAGTTTTTGGGGATGTCCTCACAAAACTCTCTGTTATGCACTCTTTAAGCAGCTTAGTGAATGTAGCTCCCCCCTTACTACAGTATTTTATAAGTTTCATAGCCTTTTTTTAAAGATTTCTAGGTAAAAGGCTAGATTTTGTGGTTCACCCTCAATAATACTTTACTGGGTGTTGAGCCTGCAGATAAAATTGCACATTTCTTGACAGATTGCTGGATTAATATCACTAGGATAAAACCAATTTCTTTCAAGAAAACTGATAAATGTAGACCATAAGCAATTATTATTGAATATGTCCTTCATTTGAGTAGAATACATCCACAACTTTAGCGGACCGGAGTTCCGCTGTGGTGACCCCTAAACCGGGAAAAGCCAAAAGACACAAACAAACAAAACATCCACAACTCTTTGGAACATCAGCTGATTGAAACTGATGGACTACATATTGTGTAATAGCTTAGGACATAACAAATAAATAACTGGCTTTCATTTACTGGCATTTTCTTACCTGGACCCCTTAATGAACCACATAAAATATATCTATAGTGCATGTTAAATTTAATAATTTCTCAGAAATTATGGTTAGCCTTTACATGTCCAGCCTACGTAACTCTTCTGAAGTTCACTATCTGATTCTTTATATTACATTATTCTTATAGTTTTCTAGTGAAATTCTAAATGGCTTATGCTGTCTTCCTTCCTCGGAACTGCTTGGGTAGAAACAATAATTTTCCTTGTTTTTTCAGGCATTTAATCCATGGAACTGCTCTTTTGTAACAGGGAATTTCAACTTTTTCATACTCAATTTCATCACCGCATGACAATGGAGGGCTACTAGGATATGCTTCTTTCAAGATGTTGATATCATTCACATGTTATTAAAATATTATTTTACTCCTGTTTGCACTCACTCAATCACACTCTTGGAGGTCCACAGATAATACACCAGTGAGTTATTAGATCATCTCTATGGTCAAAACTGCATTTGTGTTCCGTCAGCCTATTTTTGTAAAACATTCGCTACCTAGAGGATTAGATACATCTCTTGGATCATATCTGATGACTTGACTAAGGTATTTAATTTGGTTAGTCACCATATCACTTATGGGGAAAAAGCACAATTAGTTTACCCGTTTTTCAATATCATGGTATATTTGGTATTTATCCAACCTTATCTAGTATACCTGAAAACAAATCCTCCATGTAAAGATGTCTACAGTCCTATTTTTCTTAGAGATATCCTAGTTGTTGTCAGTATGAACAATCATAAACATAGCATGTAATATTCAGTTAATTTTATATGTGCCGCTCAAGTGTTGGTATTACCAAGTCAGAACAGCGGAATCAATGATATGGTGTTATCCACCACAAAGGTTCTGTAAGCCTCTGTTGCATTCTTCCTGAGACCCATGTATCTGATTATTATATTATGTAAAGTTGATGTTAGTCCATCGAATGCCTAGCTAATTAAAATAAAGGTAACATGCCAGCACAGGACAACAGGCAGACTAATCATAGTGGCTGTCCAGGAACACAGCCCGTGTCTCCCCCTTTTATGGATACTTTCAGCATTATGGCATTAACTTTGATTTCTATACTGCATCATACCAGACTGCATACTTTCAGTGTGTAAACCTAACCACTTTAAATATCTCAGACTTGTTAAGAACTTCTTCTGATATGGTAAAATTTCCTACAATAATATTTAAAATTCCTGAAGCACACAGTGTCATTGGCTCTCTAGAACAACTTAAGATTACAACAGTATGTGTTCTGGATAGCCAGTGCAGAAGGCTTTTGTAGATGACTAAGTAATAAGCTCCAAAGGCAGGGGTCTGATAGACGAAACTGAAACCTTGCCACCAAATGTCTTAAGCCTTCATCCTGGGAACCACTTGCAACTGATAGTTAAACAGAAGATTGGATCCAACTAATAAGACACCAGTAGCATTTTAGGAAAAATAGGACCCAGATCATGTGGGGCTAGCTAAGTAAAAACCTAAACTTAAACCCTATCCTTGAATCAACTGGCACCTAGGGTAGATTATGCACAATGATAGTAGTATGTAAATAGTGGGAAATACCTGACAAAGGCCTAATTAGAGAGTCATAGACATGCTGACATTCTCAATGCCCATAGCTCAGTGTCTGAAAATGGAGGTACAGGACAACTGTGACAATATGAGTGCAGTAAACCCTGACCTAGAAAACAATAGCTAAGTCCGCTGATGGAATGATGATTTCTCATCAACTAGTAACCCGTCCAAACTTGATAGCACAGCCTTCAGTACCACACCAGATCACAGATGCTTGACACAATGCCTAGTCTATTCCCTCCTTAAATAAAGATGGAGGAGTATCAAGGAATTGTGTAAGGCCTTACTGTCACATACATCTACATTATCTCTGTCTTGCTAGGACAGAGTGTCCAACAGTTGACATCTCTCTGGTTAGAAATGTTCCACAGGTAGTCCTGAAGGTATCCAAGATCTGACAAAAATTGAAGGAGAAGGAGAGATGGATATCGTCTGCATGACACTATTTCAAACCTATGTAAATATTGGAAGAGCGTTGCACCACATGTATTAATATTTCATCTGAATATTCAAAACTTGCTAAACAACCAAAATGGCAGCAAGACAGCTTCAAAACAACAGCTTCAATAACAGGCTTTTACCATTTTGAATCCACAATATATGAAATATAGAGCTTTGCTGTTGTAAAAGTCAAGTGGCATTGTAATTTCACAACTTTAAAACATGTGGATGTCATAAAAACAGAAAAAATGAACATAAAAGTGAAGAACCCTTCTGATGTAAACAATGGACAAGCGCTTTCAGCTTCTACATGGTAAAAGTCTGTTATTGAAGCTGTTGTTTTGAAGCTGTCTTTCTGTCATTTTGGTTGTTTATCAAGTTTTGAATACTCAGATGAAATACTGATACCTGTGGTGCAACGATCTTCCAATATTTACATTGTTTTTTGTTCTGCTGAGCGTTCTTTAGCGGAATTCACTTCTTTTTCTGGATTTGACTATTTCAAACCTCCTCTTCAAATGACATTAATCTTTCTCAGACTTTTGATATTTTTTATTTTGTTAAAGATGGTCACTAAGCACTCCATGTTATGGACAGCTGATGCAGTAAATGCTGTTTTACCAATATGCATATATCAGCAGTTTAAACATATGTAGAAAAAAAAAGTGTCAGCACATATTAACAGAATTATTTAATAAAATATTTGCAGAAATGTTGGTCTCAGCCCTTCACTAGTGACCATACTTCTCAACCTCTTAGAGTGAGAAATCTGGACAAAGTCATAAATAAGAGAGAGACAAAGGCCCAAAAATAGGGACAATTTTTAAATATTGCTCTTACAAACTTAGAAAATCGATAGAGTAATAGGTTTTGCATTAGCATGAATTTTTTGATGGGTATGAAGTCTGAAACTTAAATGTCTGTCATTATTCTATAACTTCAATCATTAATGATTTGCCACTAATTTGGCAGAAAACTACAATTTTATGAAAAACTGACTGGAAATATGAGGCAAAACTCTGGACATTCTGCAAAAATCTGTACAGTTGAGAGGTATGTGACCATAACTTCTGCTGGTTTTGCAGTTTTCTGGTTCTGCTGCTATGCAGCTTTTTTATTTCAAGCTATAATGCATTTGTAGCACGTTAGGTAGTTACTGTATTTTGATCTTTATACATTAGATGGAGGCACAGAAAGTATACAACATGCTAATGAGATGAGGCCCATGCAATAAAAAAGTAAAATAACACTAGTAAAGTAAAGAAGCACATAAAAACAGAAAATGTACAACGAAGTTACAGAAACCAAAAACACTGTCAGGTTTCAGACCTGAAACATTAGATAATAGGGAAGACAGCAAACCTTGACTACATTTTTTAAAAGACCTAACGACTGCAGGGAGCAGGTTATTCTGTCAAAGGCAATTTCAGCGAATGCAAAGAAAGTGAAACGTGAAACCAGTTCACTGAAACTGCCTTTGATGAAAATGGAGATTGCCTTTTTCTCCACTGCTGTGTAATCTTGGGGTTAGTATATATAATTATGGGGGGTGTAGGGGTACCCGCACACGGAGGGGGGGGGGTGCAGGTGGGCTTGCCCCCTGCAAAAAACAAAAATCATTTCAATGTTCACTGAAGGCGGTTTCTGTGAACTGGTTTCAGTTTACTTGCATTCACTGAAACCACCTTTAATGGATCTACATGAATCCCAGCTGAAGTTTGTAGTAGGAACTGGAGCAGAAGAATCACTATGGGAATAAGAAAAAGTAAAAATGTAGAAAATTGTACATAACTAAGTTAAAGGGCAGCAGACAGAGAAACAAAAATAAAGTATCAGTCAAAAGTTGATTATAATATGAGATGTTTTCTTATGCATCATTTTATGTAGAGAGAGTTACTAGGCAGACAGCCCCATATAATTCACTGACAATACATAACACCAGGCATCAAATACTTCTAGTTGTTCTAAAATGTTAGTTTCAAACCATAATTTGTTTAAACAAAATCTGCAGAAAAATTTACTATATATGTCATGATTAAACTAACAAAGGAATTTAAAATGGTTTGTAAAGTGAACATTAAACTAAAAAAAATATATTATTGGTTATTACTGGCCTTATGAGGGAACATCTTAAAAGTATCCCTTTTTGCTGACTTTATTATCAAAATGGAAGTATCAGCTCAGACTAATTTTTTACAACATCTAGGCATGATTATAAAAAATTTAAGACAGAGTTGGGAGTTGCCATAATGGTTAAGGTGTTTACCTCACAAACACTAAGTACCGGGTTTGATACTTACCTTTGAGGGAAATTGACTAGACTTAAAATGGTCCCCAAGAGACACAATTAACATTCAACTGATATACAGGAGATATATTTCTCAAAACATAAAGTTATTAAGAAGCACTGTTTCAGTGCTAGATCATAAATGCTTACTTCTTGATAAAGAGCATAGAGATTTTCGGAAGTGGTGGCATCTTCCCAGTGACAGAGCACGTCACTTTTAGAAAAAGTAATACCCATATAGTGTTCACTTCAGGTATAGAGGTGTGTTGTGGTTATGAAACGCAAAAAGAATGATGTTACCAGGCCAGCAAAAAAGAATGTCAGATGTGTAAAGTCACATGAACTCAGGTTTTCTGCCATTTCAATCCTTGTGCTAACTCACTTCAGAAATATGCAAAACTTAAAAGTACTTGTGTCTAAGCTGAAGACTGATTTTCACAGATACACAAATGCCACTGTTAGGGCTAACTGACTTCTCTATGGAAAGTTACGTGATTATTTACCACTCTGTGAGTTACTTTTGTTGCTGGCTTCACTGCTTGAAATTCAGGAGATGTGCCTTGTTTGTAAGTATGACACAGGATTTCTGTGTAATATTATAGCAATAACCCACGCCTGGGTGTGGGTAATGCTGGATTTACCCACGGTTGGTGTGGTTTCGTCATGAGGGAGAAGCCCGAGTGGCCAAACAAAGGCAACCGTGGGTAAATCCAGCATTACCCACACCCAGAAGTGGGTTATTGCTATTATACAATGACATTATTTAAGAAAAAAATAATTACTTTTCTTAAATAATGGCATTGTATAATGCCTCCTTGCTGCCCTTCCACAGCTGTCTGGTATTTTGCGGCAGTTCTGATGTACTGCGCATGCATATGCTTACGCAGTACATCAGAGCTGTGGGCAGAAGCAATGGAGAAAGCAACATCTCCGTTGCTTTTTACAAACTGTCTCGCTATGTTAATGGAGTTTAACACAGCGAGACAGCTTTAAAAAAAGCAATGGAGAATCTCTGTTGCTTTTTTTAAAGTTGTCTCGCTATGTTAAACCCATTTAACATAGCGAGACACCTTTTAAAAAAGTAACTGAGATAGGAAGCTCTCCGTTACTTTTTTTAAAGCTGTCTCGCTATGTTAAAATAGTTTAACATAGCGAGACAATGTGTAAAAAGCAATGGAGATCTTGTGTTCTCCATTGCTGTAAAAAAATTATACTAATGGAAAAAGTCCGGGCGACCGGCCCTTTTTCCATTAGTATAACTCTGATTTACAATGTGCACACTGACCAATCAGCATGCACGTTTTGGAATATTAATGGGGGGCCATAAAAACATGTATAATCTGCATTACAATTAGTAGTAAATTTGACAAGTCTTTCATCTCCTAGACATTCATATACAGTCTACATTATAATTTAATTTATAGCTACTACAAGAGTGTTAACTGTTTATAATTGATGTTTATAATTTCCTTTGATAACCATGTTGCCAAAGTGGTTAGAAAATCCTTCTATGTGACCCATCTGATCACGAAAGGGTTCGCATCAAGATCTAAGGATGTAATGGTGCCCCTCTACTCTTCCCTCATCAGACCCATTATTGAGTACAATGCACCAATTGGAATGTACCTGGCTAGACATCTCCAGCAGCTGGAGAGACCACAAAGGTACCTAACCAAGAGAATTACTGGCCTCAAACAGTTGCCCTATGCAGCACGAATGAAAAAGCTAAGACTGTTCTCTGTTGCATACCGCTTTCTCAGAGGCGATCTCTGTCTAACGTACAGAGCCATGTCCAACCCAGAATTGTTGAACATGCTCCATCTTAGCAAATCCAAATCTACTCGAGCTACATGTTCTAGGGATATAAACCTCAACACAACAATGAATAGAGCATGCTGGAGGGATAGATTCCCTTCGCAGAGACTTCCCTTACTATGGAACAGGGTCCCAATCTACATAAGACAGAGCCCCTCACTATCACTCTTCAAGAGGAACCTTGATGAGTGGATGGGTAACAGAAAGTTCACACCGGGGATCACACCAACAGCACTACTAGATAGGGGCCAAGGGTACTAGCTGCTAGTACAAAGGTCTAGGGAACTACTAAAGGGGTGGTGAATACCGCACAACGTGGCTGGGCTATTATATTCCTTCAGGCAGATAGCCCAGTACCAACCTATGAACCTGTGAACCTATGTGCCTGCACCATGGTTCAAGGGTCATCATACTTACCAAATGAAGATATAACTAAGAGCATCAGTCAATCAATCAACTGAAGAAACAACTAAGCACATTAGTCAATCAATCAATCAATAAGCATCCTTTTTGTATAATAGCATTTAAAAAGTTTGTGGAAATTCATAGTGTTCCAGGAAGAATTCCCAACATCCCTTTCTAAATTGTTTCCTTACTGTCTGCACTCAGATGTTTGATTACAGTAAATGAGCACAGCTCTGGTAATGAGGAAACAGACCAACATACCTCTTCTGCATAATGCTACTCTGTGTTCTGCTCCTCCAAAATGACACTGTCAAATGTGACTGCTTAGCCAATTGTTTAAGCTACGGTTTGCATTCTCATTTTAAATAACACATGGAAATAATAACCAACATTGTTGAATGGCCTTCTGCAGTGACATTTCCAATAAATACTCTCTCAACCCTCCAGCCATTTGAATATCATAAATCACCTTTTATGCAGTTCTTTTGACAAGTTTATTATCTGTGTGAGGAGATTTTTTGAAGAACCTCAAATAAATAAGAGCAGTCAACAGTGTCAAAGACGTTCTTGTTTTATGAGAGAAACATTAATGGAGCTGTGAGTTCTGTACATGCTAAATTAGGGAAAGCGTTCTCGTGATGTTTATACGGGACGGTCAATTAAAAGCTGGAAACAGTTCTGGAGTGCATGTATAATCACATGCATGTAAAGTCTGTAATTGGCATTTAAGGCATAAATCAGCAGAGAAGAATTGCACATGTGACTGTGACTGCCGGATGTAGCAACAGATTTGCTTCCATGGGCTTCCTTACATTTGAGTATCTGCATTATCATGCCCTCAGTGAGAGACACAGAGAAAAATATTGAAACTGTTCTCCACAATCGCTTTGCTCTAGTGGCAAGTTATCTGCACCTGGCACTATTCTGGATTCAAGATTCTTAAATTCATATTATGACTGGGTTTAACTTTAACTTCCATTTGCAAGATTGTTGGAAAATGTTCCAGATACAGTAACAAAATTAGAAGACTTGGCTATTATCAGCATCATGCACACTGAAAGATAAAAAGCATTATGTCAGGGATTAGAATAAACTTATTGAATGTGTTAGCAGATAATTTATGTAGAACTACAGAAGTGATACAAATATGCTAAATGTTAAATGTTATGTGGATATGCTAAAGTGAGCATAAAACATAACAATATGTAAATATTAAAATAAAACATTAGAAAATGTTTCACAAATTGACGAAAATTCTGCCTTGGATGCACAAAATGTTGATGAAAAGATCATAGATTTTTTTTTCTGCAAACATTTTTTTTTTGCTCTGGCATTTAGAAAGGATAATCTCACGTAGAAAGCCTTAACATCAGCTGTTTCCCCATGCAATAACCCCTTCAGATTCAAAAAGAAAACCCTTCTGCCGACATTTCCTCACAAACGTGAAAATCAGCATGGAGGGTGGTCCCACTAGGTAATGATTAACGCTAACAAGCACCGAGCTTTCCTCATGAAATGTTTGCAACTGCCACTTTATGCTGCTGTGAGGCTGCATAAATTTTCACAGATGACGGAAAAATTAACACGATCAAAAGAATGTGGTTACCCATTAACTCCATTGACACAGTCACAATGCAGGTAAGTTCTGCGAAGTTCAGTGAGGACTTGGCTGTTATAGTTTGTTGAAGTGTGTCTGCATCTCTGTAGGGGCAGGAATGAAGCTAGATGAGTGTGTGTGTGTGTGTGTGTGTGTGTGTGTGTGTGTGTGTGTGTGTGTGTGTGTGTGTGTGTGTATGTGTGTGTGTGTGTTTGTGTGTGTGTGTATGTGTGTGTGTGTGTGTGTGTGTGTGTGGCTGGGTGGTCACTTTACAGGGGTCAGCTAGGGAATCGAGAGTATGTACTTGTGTGTGTGTGTGTGTGTGTGTGTGTGTGTGTGTGTGTGTGTGTGTGTGTGTGTGTGAATGATGAGTGTGTCCTTAAATCCAATCGGCTGTGGAAGGCTTGTTTGATATTTGCTGGATGTGTGCATGGGGAGGAATGTCTGGGAATGTGTGTATGTACATGGGTATCTGAAAGTATGGGTGTGAGTGTAGGGCAGTGTCTTTGCCAATATGATGAATGAGCCACGGTGGCAAATATTACTACGGTCACAGGTCTGACAGTGTTAATGATAAAACATGTGCTTCAATGACATGCCGATGAGCTGATAATGAGGTCTTCTTCATTGTTGTAATAACTGTCTCTAAATCCCATTTTCTCATGGTCATTTAAATAGACTTTCCTGGCAATTTATGCAAACGCTGAAATTATTTCTGAATCCTAGCCTTTAGGTATTACTAAGAGCCTGATTCCAAAAGACTCACCCTGGGATTCATTAATGCCTACACTACATGTACACCTTTCTGAGAGAACAGACAACACAAGCATAACTGACATCTTCTTCCTTATAATTTTAGTTTTCCCTGCTGATTTTCCTGCAGACTTAAATATTGAGGGGGGATTCATAAAGGTTACCACAAAGTATAGGCTACATGCACACTTAGTGTAAACTTTCTGAGTGACTAGAAAGTACAAAAAATGTGCTAGGGATATCCTTAAATACAGATCATGTACACTGAGTGTAGGCATTACTGAATCTGACCCTTGCTCTCAGTGTAAATGACTTACCTCAGTGTAAAGCCTATTAATAAACATGCTTACTATGGGGACCAGATTCCAGAACAAATGCTCTCAGTTTGCTCTCAATGTAAATTGTCATTAACACTGAAAGCAAGTCTTTTGGAATCGGGACCTAAGTATACCCCCCCCCCCCCCACACACACACACACACACTTTCTCACACAACTGCAGACTAATAATTCCAGATCCACTGCTAGATAATATATAACTTTCAAAGTCACCAATGCACAGAGAAAATAAAAATATTGATTTTGCTTACAGTAGCATTTGCATTTCTCTTTTCTTTGGTGCATGTGGAGAAATTCACCACTTGAGAAACAAAGTGCTGAAATTTAACTGGTTCAAGCACTTATACACTTGGCAGAAAAAGTCTCAGACTCCTTATAAAACTTTGATATAATCACCAAGTAATTTAACCAATCTTGGTCAGTATGAATTATGGCAATAGACTGCTGAATGCCCTTAATGCCATTGAACTGGAAGATGAAATGTTTGTATCTGTATTTTCTACTTAAGGTAATACATTAATCAATCTTTCTCCATCACTGGACAATGCACAGCCTCCTTGTTATAACTTGTCAAGAAATACTGAGGGATGCCTTCATAAGACCTTGCATAGGCCAATTTCCCACAGCTCTGTCTATGAAGTCAACATTCAGAAGTCTGACTTTTTGAAAGATGATAAATAAATAAAAGCTGATAAATGGAATGTCACAAGTGATTTATATTGTAAGGTTAGTTATCCCTATCAAACGAGAATGTCCTGTTCCTAGCAAGAATGTGTAACCTCAGAATGAGAATATTGACATTGTGAGAGCAGGAGAGCACAGTCACCAAACAGGGTAACTGCTTGGGGGTCTTGCCCAGTGCAAAAATGTACTTTGTGTCTATTTGTGTTCTAT
This sequence comes from Protopterus annectens, assembly GCF_019279795.1. Classification (NCBI taxonomy): domain Eukaryota; kingdom Metazoa; phylum Chordata; order Ceratodontiformes; family Protopteridae; genus Protopterus; species Protopterus annectens. Next base: position 744,216,847 of record NC_056727.1, read on the forward strand.
TTGGATTTGTTGAGCTCCTGACCATTAACATTTTCATGTACAGGATAATCAAACTGCTTATTATTGACTTTCTTAATTAATAAACTCCAATCATTTGGAGATTATAGTTAAAACAAACAGCAGTGCAAAAGTAAATTCAGAGTAATAACTTCACTATGCTTCATAAAATTTTGGCCTTTGCTTACCCCAACAAGGAATGCACTTATTTATCTACTAAGAATTTCCAGCTAACTATGTGATCTCTACTGTTCCTTAATACAGTAGTATTTGTAAACATAAAGCACCCATACGTGGAAACATGGGTATCATCCACACAATGCTTCTCCAGTCTACCACAAAAAATTACTAAAATACTTGAATGGCTAAGAAGCCTTCAACTATACAAGCATATTTAGCAGATGGTCTAATTTCCAAAGATGAGGAAAAAAACAAAAAATGTCTCCATGTTTTTCTTCCAAGCTCACACTTCCTTGCATAGGTCTCACACACACACACACACACACACACACACACACACACACACACACATTTAGCTCAGATTTGCATAATCCTGTCATGAAAGTTTACATGGGAATGTGTTTTATACTTTCACCTAGGCTCGAAATAAGTATCTGATTACTGAAATGGAAATGTGCTGGGTTAAAAAATGCATAATCTTCGGCCACAACAAAAACAAACAGAAAATGTGTGGCATTTTATGCCATATTCAGAGGTCAGTTCTTGAAAGGTTTAGCTGCATATGTTGCCCTTTGAAGAAATGTGTCTGACTGCATCATCCACATAGTCCTTGGTACATAACTCTGCAAAACCCGACAAGCTAAATATAACTTCAGGAGAATAGCACAAGTGAGCATCTTATCCTGAATGAGGAGTCATTCAGCTGATAGAGGACACACATGATTGAGCATGTTCACCAGTGCTCCAGTCTACTGAATGCAAAAATCGTTGAAAACATTCACTAAATCAAATGTTGGTGGCATTATGGGTGCATTTCTAGAAAATGCTGTGGAATGCAAATGGTGTTATGCAGTTTTTACTGTAGAAGGGTAATATTTAGGCTATCTTATTGTGCTTGTGGTTCTTTCACTTGCATTATTTTGTGGTGTGTTATTGTTATGTTTGATGTATCTGTGGTGCTTGAATATGTATGGATAAATGCATGTGTGACTTTGTTTCACTTTAATGTGCTGGCTGTTGGGCATTTATGGTTATATTCAATGGGGAGAGGGTGCCATTATTTTTTTATTTGCTTGAGTTGTGATCATTGTCGTTCGTCATAAAACATCAACTGCTAGAATGAAAGCTATCTCTGCTGTACTGCATCCTTCCAACCCGAAATACTTAATTCTTTGATTTGGAGGCAGTTGTGTTATCTATTGCAGGAACCATTTTGAAAGAAGCCAAACCACCTATGCAAGTTATACATCACATCATAACAGTAGATCACCAAAAGTGATTTTTGCTTCAGATTTAGACATATATATGCACGCACATATACTAGTCAATTCAATTAGCTCATCAGGTTAATTTACAGACATCATACTCTCTCTCTTCTATGTATACTCTATTTCTCTTAAATTTATCTAACTAATCAATGCTTTTTAACTATTTATTTATTTATTTTACATTTATTGACCGGGATAATCCGACTGGATGCATGTCCATTTTTAGCGGAGGCCTGGGGAGAAAAGCTCAAAGGTAAACATATCCAAAATAAAATATAAACAAAATGTCATATTTGCAGTGATTACATAAGCAAACAAGATGAACAAGTTCCACAGGTTAAAGTTAATCCCGAGTGAAAGCCTGGATTAAATTACACAGTAAGCTGCTTAACAGATTTTACACATTCTAGAGGAGAGTTAACCAGGCTTGATACAATGACATAGCCGGTTTAGTGCCAGGTCATGTCTGAGTCTAGTTTTAAATTGACCAAGGGAGGAAAGTAAAATAATATCAGCTGGAAGACAGTTCCAAGATAAACCTACAGAGTTTGCAAAGAGAGAGACACCAGCTGTGTTGTTAATTTTGCACATCTGAATAAGAAGTCTGTTAGAAGATTGCAGCAGTCTAGGATTATTATAGAGGGTGATAAGATTTTTAAGTGCAGGGGTATTGTCCAGGTTATAAAGGATTTTATAGGCCATAATCAATCGGTTATACTGGATTAGACTGGGTAGCTCAAGCCACTCAAACTGGTTTAGATTGCTACAATGATGTGCCCTAAAGGCAGCCTAGTGGCAAACCTGGCAATGTGGTTGCAGTAGATTGAGAGTTTGTTAAAGACAGTCTTGTTTAAATTAGAGAGTAGAGGGGATGCATACAGAAGAGTTGAAAGAAGGTGAGACCGAGCTATGGCAATTTTAGCTGGAGGGGTTAGGAAGGCTTTTATTCTGTAAAGTGACCCAAGTTTTTTATTGATGGTTTTGATCGATTGGTTGACATGTAAGTCGAATTTTAGATTATTATCCATAATGACACCTAATAGTTTAGTAGAGGGATCAGGGGAGATTATTGTGAAATCATTTGTATTTAAGGTAAAGGTAAAAGGAGTAGACCTTTGTGTTGGTGAAAATAACAGCATTTTAGTATTTTTGGGATTTAGTATCAGATGACATTCAGAAAGATAGATTTCTATTGTGTTAAAGGTGGTCTGGGTAGCTGACTATAACTCTGTTGGGGATGTGGCTGAGCAAATCAGGGCAGAGTCGTCAGCGTACTGGATACAGCTGACTTTTGGGATGACAGTATTCAGGTCGTTAATGAAGATGGAGAGCAGCAGGGGCCCTAGTACAGAGCCTCGTGGTACTCCAAGAGTGTTAGGTAGAAGGTTAGAGAGTTTGTTCTGTCAAAGAACAGCCTGCTGTCTAACCGCTCTGAAGGGCTTTAGTATCTAGACAGAATGTTTGCAGGATATGGATTAAAAGTTGGTGATCAACCATATCAAATGCCTTGGAAAGATCTAAGAAGAGGGCTGAGGATATATAATTATTGTTACAATTATGGTTTATGGTGTTGGTGAAGGCTAGTAGGGCTGAAGTAGTGCTGTGGTGAGGTCGGATGCCATGCTGGGTATATGCCATGAGGTGATTCTGGGTTAGGTGGTGCATGAGTTGTCTGTGAATACATTTTTCCATAATCTTTGCAAGTGGAGAGAGTATGGCTATTGGTCTATAATTGGAGAATTCAGTAGAGCTGCCCCTTTTATGAAATGGTATTACACAGGATATTTTCCAGATGGTGGGAATTCTAGCTTCTGCTATGGTTCGATTAATTAGTATTGATACTGGGTAGGCAATAGCACCAGCTGATTTTTGAAGGTATTCAGTGGGGAGTTGATCAGCAGAGAGTGTGGTGGGTTTTAATTTTTTGATGAAAGTCTGGATTAGTGACGTGGCGACTGGCTGAAAGCTAAATGAGAGCAGGTTTCTAGGGGTGGTAGTTTCAGGGCCAGGGGAGCTAGGGGTAATTGGCTAGCTAGGGCTTGAATTGTCTCAGTAAAGAATCAGTTAAAACTGTCTGAAACATCCTCGGGGGGGTTATCAATAGTAGCAGCAGGAATAGGGGTAGAAGTTTGTCCGGGATGTAGTAGATTATTTAAACCTGCCCAAAACTTCTGAGGGTTATTTTGATTTACTGACTGTAAATTACAGTAGTATTGTTTTTTGTCTTGTAAAATGGATTTTTTTAGTTTTGTTCCTGGATTGCTTGTATTTAATGTGATCTTGGGGGTCTTTAGTGGAATGCCATAAAGCCCATGCTTTGTTTCTAAGGGTAATTTTGAGTCTAGACTCTTTAGAAAACCATGGCGCAGTATTTGCTTTTGTTCTCTTTGAACGAACAGGTGCATGCAAATCAAGGATCTCAAGGAATTTATTGTTAAAGTATACAACTGCTTCCTCTAAGGGTAGGTGTTTTAGAATAGACCAGTTACATGATTTTAGTTTCTGTTGGAATTTGTCAGGGTCAACGTTATTTTTGTTTCTAACATTTCTGAGTAAGGGTTGTTGGGGGTTAATGGCTTTGTGCTTAATTATATATGTGAGAAGGTGATCGCTTAAGTTATGGGGGAGGGTACCAGAGGTATACAATTGGGGGTGACTATTAATTAGTACTCAGTCAAGTATGCTTTGTTTTTGGTTGGGTTTCCTATCCTGGTAGGGGTAGATATGATTTGTGTAAATGCATGCAGGTTAATATGGGTGGTTGGGGATTCTGATGAACAGGTGCCCCAGTCTATGTTAAAGTCTCTGAGTAGTAGCGTTCCTTGCGGTTAGTGACATGATATCCAGTGCAGGGTGTCTTCAAGTGTAGCTATATTGTTACCTGTGGGAATGTACATGCAGATGATATTAATGCATTTACTTTTATTAAGTTGCAATTTGGTGGCAAGAATCTCTGAGTTATTAATCTGAGGTGGTTGTATTACATCTATGGTCACATTCAACTCAGATTTATAGAGTAGGGCTACCCCACCCCCATTTCCTGGAAACATGATCCAACCTGTGTATGTTATACCCAGGAGGTAATACTTCATTGTCTGTAGTGGTAGGTTTTAACCAGGTCTCAGATAAACAGAAAATTTCAGGGGAGTAAACAGCAAGGAGTGCATGCAGTTATTAATGCTACTAATATTGAGATGACAGGCTAGGAGAGAGTTAGATGGCTTGTTAATTGTAGTTTATAGCTTAGGTTACAGGTAGAGGGGGTGTGTATATCTGAGGTGGATGGGCCAGGGGTGGGGTGTATATCCCCACCAAGTATTAGGCTAGGTCTATGCTTAGTGATAAGTTTCAAGAATTTGTCTACAAGTTTGTGGTATTGTTTGGATCTAGAGCTAATGTTCCTGGAGTTGATGTGTAGGAAGAGTGAACAAGATGTTGGACATGACCCAGTACTGTGAGTATGGTTGAAGGTGAGATGATTTACAGCTGGTGTGATAGTATGGTCCTTTGGGACCTGACATCCTGTGAGAAACTGATTTTCATACAAGGTAAGGAGGTATGGGGCCAGCAAGAGGGGTAGTAGAGAGGAGTGTATCATTGTTTGGGATACAGCTAGAGTTTTGAGAAACTATTTTACCTGGTGATGCAGCACCAGAAGATAGGGTGGTAAGATAACTGTAGTGGAAGGGAGTGGGAGACTGCCAGATGAAAGCTGATAGGTGCTAGTAAATTCTAGGTAGAGGACTAGGGTGGAAAGAAATTATCCCAGATGAAAGGTGATAGGATCAAATAATTGGGGGAGTGGATAATGTGCTATAAATATGCTATAAATCTAGAGGTAGTGGAGACGGGTGGGAATTGGGGGCAGGGAGGGGAGTGAAGTGAGCCCGAGCGTGTTTCTTGTAGTCTTAGACAGCGAAACAGATAGTCATCATTCATCATAAAGCTCCATGTAGTAATAACAAATTCTCCCTTATGTATATCTGAGTCACAATTTCAGGTTTTGGTTTGAGTCATTATGCCATGTCTTAGTTTATTTTTATTATTTTGGTAACATTATCTTTATATTTTACCAATGCTGTACAAGCGTACCCCATATAGTGCGCAGTAGCGAGGGCCACCTTAATTCCACCCACCACACACACCTACAACCCAACAGAATTTTTTTATGTTTTTGCAGGGGCAGTTGTACCCTCTGCACCTCCCCAATTAAATAGACCAACTCCTGAGATCATATTACATTGAGGAAAATAGAAGTTATAGCCACTGCACAACCACATTGATGTGAACTGGCTGGTGGGGTACGCATGTACAGTATCACCTATGTTTTATATTTTATGTCTTGCTTTGTGAGGTAGCTGGGTATCATTGATTACCCCAGGTTATTTCTTATTAAACTAAAGACAGTGGTAATAATATCTCTTGCTTCATGCTTTTTATACTTTAGTATTAATTATAAAGTAGTCCACTACTACATGCACTTACCTGAATTTACAGTCTACCTGCCTTGAGACTTGGGTGTTATTCTGCAACAGCCACTTTCTTGAGGTTGCTTGTGTCTTCAGATTTTTACCTGAGGTCTTTAAAGAAGTGCATTTTCAGGTGTGCATGGATTTTCTCAGAAGGAACTAGATAGTATGTATGGGATTTCCACTTCATGCAATTGTGAGAGTCATTAAATGACATCAAAGTGGAGGCTGCCCAAGACAAGGAAGAGCCGGGAACTTGTGACAGAGCAGTGTAATTTATTTGATATCTGCTGTAACTGTTATATTAACCGACAGATAACAAGACAAGTCAGATAAGCCATTCTGTGCATCCAGATACGCAGTGCTCACATAATCCATTCCTCAGCCAAAGTTTACCAACTAGTATCTGCAGAACCTGTAAAATTTACTAAATTTAATATAAGAAACATCTAAAGTCGATTCTGATTTTTGGGGACAATATTTTACTGTTCCTTTAAGCTATCATATTTTGAAGGATGTGTCCTGCGTGTATCAATCATTATATTCTGCCTGGAGCTATTATTGTTTTTCTTTTTGAACTCGGCGTGTAAGAAAGCAAAATTAGTTGGCATCAGAGAAACCTGTGCTTGCTAAGAATATAAAATGCAAGATGAGCTGTGAATTTCTCTCATAGTTATTATTACTCCTCAGAGAGTTTCATGTCTTAATGGGTGAACAATTCTGCCTTTCCTCTCTGCCCTTCTATATGTATTTATTTAAACCTTGTAAAAATAAAAGGCTAAAATAGGGCTGAGACAGTTATTTGGTGCTGCTGTGTTAGCACAGTTGGGGTCAGTGATGTGATGTGAAGTGAATAATAGTAAAGATCTGCATTATCGGATCTGAGTCATCAGATTCTGACCTTAGTTGGTACCTTTTTCTGCTATTGGTTTCTTTTTCTGTTGTAGTAGTCAAACGACATTGCAGTGACACCAGTGTGCCCAATATAGTGTGACTGTTAGACAACTTAAGTTTGCCTTTCAGAATAAATACTTTGATCATGAAACATAATTCAGTGTGGGCTTGTCTTGTTTTATGTCTCTTCATCACCCCACGTTTTACAATGGACTTCATTGCATCTAATTAACCTTTAAATATAATGTCTAAGGTTTTAAGATCCTTTAAGCATATAATTTATTTAAAATAAGTTAAGTAATCAGTTATATTTCCATCATTTTGGTAATAACCATATGAAAAAATATAAGGAAACAATATGTTAGATTATATGAATTCCAAACACAAACATTGCAAAACTGCTACAAGATATATTGTTTGGGATTATAGCAATATTTCATGATTATTTTCAGTTAATTTCCAAATGCAGTACATTATAAATAAGAATTATAGAACTCACTAGTTAAGAGAAGTGAAATTGATTCATAGATCCCTAGACTGTTGCTAGGCTAATGAAGCCTTGCCAAGTTTTCCCAAAAGAATAATGATGTCCTGTATCCAAATATGACATTGAGGGCCAGGCATTTATAAGCTACCTCTGTCCATAATGGACATGGGCTTCAGGCCTGGTGTAAATTTCCTATTACCCATTCACTAGTCTAGGTTGTACTAAAACTGGGTAATAGATGAACTCAGCTTCACATGGATGGGAAGTCTGTTTTATAGGAGGGCCAGTCCCTGGGACATACATCTGTCTCTACAGTATGTACTGTTTAAGTTACAGACAAAAACTCAGATCCTTAGACTGTGTATTTCTGGTACTCTTTGACTTACAAATATGTAGGAGCTTCATAAGTTTGGTGTTTGTGGATCCCTTGTAAGCCAGGATAGATCACCTCTCAGCAACCTATAGCAGACTGAGAGGAGGTAAATGGCTTTAAGGTGCTCTGCATAAGGCAGGTTTGTTATGCCTTTCATTCTTTTAGTAAGGAACCTCTGAGATCACTCTAGTTGCTGCATATACCTGGTCAGGTACATACTAAAGGAAGCATTGCACTCTAGGACTGGCCTGATAAGGGTGGAGTGCAGTCAGATAATGGCCTCTTTGGACCTAGACGCCATGCCCTTACATATAAGTTGTGCAATATTAAAGGATTGCCTTATCATTGTGGTAAAATGATGGTTGAAGGTAAGGCTACTGTCTATGCATGTACCCAGATCCCTGACCACTGGGTTGACTCTCAGGGGTGTATTATCAACGTGGTTTGTTTGTGTCTTTCGGCTTTTCCCAGTTAGGGGTCGCCACAGTGGAACTCTGGTCAGCTAATGATTGGTAGCTGATTTTTATATGCCGAGTTACCAGCCCTGATGCACAACCTTCAACGAAGGTACGCCCATTCATGCCTGTCTCCACGCAGAAGACGCTCTAGCTGAGAATCGAACTGGACAGTGTCTTACTGTGAGGCGATAGCCTTAATGGTTGACTTCCCAAAGGGTACAGTTATGGATTTCTAGGCATAATCACCCAGAATGCTACACATTTAATCTAAAGATCTGTAACATTGTTTCACTGGGGTCTCAGATATTCCTAGCTGTGTACTGTTCATTCATCTTTGTCTTTTATTTTTCATTATAGTATTAAAATCTAAGCTTTGAGGAAAACGTATTTTACAACTTTTTCAAGTCACAAGGCAGAAGTAGAGTTCAGCAGTAGATATGAGGTAGTTATAAGATTTACCCATTATCTATATTTACTTATTTAATTATTGACTCTTGATTACTGGGAATGTCTGACTTTGTAGGAGCTCAATATTAGTGGAGGCCTGGGGAGAAAAACTCCCAAGTACTAAAAAATATTTTAAGAACAATAATTTTACAATCTTGAAAAATAATACAAAAAACAAATACGGTTTAAATAATTACACCAAATTAGACATGATATGAAAACTTTGGTTCAGAACGGATCTAAGTTATATGACAATAATTTAATATTTAGAGAAACTTTAGGCAGTTTATAGAGAAATTAAAGGTATGTTAGTATAATGCAAACAGGAATTACAATATGAAGTAAGAGAAAAACAAGTTTATGGTGTATTTAGAGAGAAGGCCAGGGTTAGAGGAATTTATAGAAGTAAGGAAGTGAAGAAGGGAGAGTAAGGCAATGTAGGGTATGAACAGGTACTTGTTTACTATACAAGGCAGTTGTTACAATACAAATCTAGTACAAAAGAGATCACAATGTGTGCAACACATATATGTGCATTATCAACGTCACAATGAATATTGTTTGTGGCATGAAACACCAGTCAAGCACACTGCAGGATAAAAATCCATACAGCGGAACTTACAGGTGTGATGAGAACAAGCACCAGATATGCAGATAATCTACAATATCCAATGGAAGCTTATTATGGCAAACCAATAAAAAACAACTTTGATATCAAACTCCATTAAACATTATGACCAGTATTCGCAGCTGCTTTCTCAAATGCAATAGAGGTATTCCTGATGCTTATGAATGAGCATACAAAAGGCGAGAGTCATAGAGGCCATTTATGCTAATGCGAAAGGCCTTAAAAATAATGAGATGCAAATGAGAAGTGTTGTAAACCTTAGTATGCTAATGAGGTGGTTTTCCAACACATAGTCTGACATCTGTGTGGTATGCACATCCCTTGTTAAATACGATGCATCCCCTTTGATACTGAAGTTGCAATCCGGGAACTTGCCTCCAGCCATCCCTTCAGTATTTTTTTCCATGTATGCACAAGCACTCCCCTGAAAAAAATGTATTATTCCCCCAGCAGACCCTTCATTAGCTTGTCTTAAGTATGCACAGGCACTAAAAAGACACAATAAATTATTTTGCCCAGTGATCACTTCAGCAGTCTAACCATGTATGCACAAGCACTTCCATGGCACACAAATTATTTCCCCAAGCAACCCCTTCAGTAACATTTCCCAATATGCAAAAGGACTAAAATGAAACACCCTCTCAAGCAACACCTTCAGCAATATGTCCAGGTATATACAAGTGCTAAAATGAAGCATTCACCTAAGCAACCCCTTCAGTAACATTTCCAAGTATGTACAGGCACTAAAATGAAACATTTCCCTAAGTGACCCTTTCAGTAAAATGCCCAGGTATGTACAAGCCCCAGAATGAAACATTCACCAAAGCAACCCTGTCAGTAATATTTCCTAGTATGTACAACCACTAAAGTGAAACATTCACACAAGCAACCCCTTTAGTAATATGTCCAGTTGTGCACTTAAGTAACCCCTTCATTAATATGTCCAGGTATACACAAGCACTAAAATGAAACATTTCACCAAATGACCCCTTAAGTAAAAAGTTCAGGTACGCACAAGCACCAAAATAAAACATTCACCCAAGCCATCACTTCAGTAAAATGTTCAGGTATGCAGAAGAACCAAAATGAAACATTTCCAGAAGTGACCCCTTCAGTAAAATGTCCAAGTATGCACAAGCACTAAAATGAAACATTCACCCAAGCGACAGCTTCAGTAATGTTTTCCAGTATACACAAGCACCAAAATGAAACATTTACCCAACCAGCCTCCTCAGTAAAATGTCCAGGTATGTACAAGCACCAAAATTAACCATTCCGTATTCTCCAGTGAAAACTGCTGCTTACTGGCATAAGTTCACGGCTATTTACACACTTTGTATGCAAATGAGTTCATTATAGATTCATGTTTATGAACCAAACTCATACGCATATGTGTAAAGCCCTTTAATAGTATAGTAGCTGTCCAACTGTTGCTTATGAATTAAGTACGTTAAGCTTTTGCAAAAGGGGGGGTGCATTTACAGCAACTTCTTCACATCTCCATTCACATGCTAACAGTCAAGGATTTGCATAACCACGTTGCACCATTTTTCACAGATCACTGCTATGAAAATGCAAAGCGTCAGACTGTGAATACTGCCCTGAATTTGACTGCAGTAAATGCATGTCTGCTTTTGTTGGGGATCAACCCTTCTTGCACTACTATGCGAAGGTTTTGGCCCCACACAATATTTTATTTTATTTTACATTCTGACTTTGACATCCCATTTCTTTGGGGAAGGTGCACTATGCTGTGTTATCCTTTATCCAGGTACTGCAGCCTCTGCGTTAGAACATGTTAGTAAAGGAGGGTGTTTGGGATGTGTGTGTGTGTGTGTGTGTGTGTGTGTGTGTGTGTGTGTGTGTGTGTGTGTGTGTGTGTGTGTGTGTGTGTGGGTTTACATCCTCCACTATTGCAATTGCAGGATTGGTGTCTACCCCCACTGCAACAATTTATAACTATTTTTTCTGTTACTCTGACATTATTTGCAGTTTTTGCACTGCCAGTATTTTGCTGTATTACGCACTGGCCCATAAAGTTTATACTTTCATAATTTACCATAGTTTATTTATTTATTTATGTATTTATTTGACATGTGTTGACCGGAAATGTCTGACTGAGCTTGTACTTCTAAAGACTAGTGTGGTCTCCTTTAAGGCCCCCGAGCCGGCGGAAAACAGTACTCAAGCCGCTGAATCACTTACAAATGCCTTCTACCAGCACCTGCAGGACTGCATGGATAAGGCAATCCCAAGCAAAACAAAGACTCTTTGTACCAAAGGCAAGCGTCCAGTCTGGTGGACCCCAGCCATAAACAAACTCTACAACAAAAGGAGGAAGCTACTACAAGATAGAGCAAAATCCTTAAAAGGTAAGACACCCTTGATCACTATAAGTAAAAAAACTAAGAGCTCTCATAAAATCATCCAAAGCAAATTTCGAGAGAAAAATAGCTAAAGACTCAAAAGACAATCATAAGGCCTTCTTTAGCTATGTTAGAAACCTGGGAGGAAACTCCCAGATATGCTCAGAGCTAGTTCAAAATGATTTGAAGATTACTGATCCTACAGACATTGCCAACATACTGGCTGACAGGTTCAGTGCAAACTTCTCCCTCCCCCAAAAGGAGAGATAGCTGTACCAAACGATTGCAGCCCCCAAACATCTCCAGGGCCCAAGTGAGAACGGCTCTCTCCAAAGCAAAAAACACAGCATCCATGGGACCTGATGGTGTCCCCGGCTGTGTGCTCCATGAACTCAATGAGGAATTAAACCCACAGCTAGGACAGCTGTTTAATCAAAGTCTTACCTCTGGATACGCACTCCAGGAGTGGCGCACTGCAACTGTGGTACCACTTCACAAAGGCGGTGCCTCCACCGACCCTGGAAATTACCGCCCATTAGCTTGACAAGCCTTATCTGCAAAGCCATGGAGAGGATCATAATGGACCTCATAAATAAAGACATAGGGAATTTGCAGACTTTGGATCCAACCCAGTTTGGCTTTGTCAAAGGCAGATCATGCCTTTTAAACTTGGTTGACTTTTTCAAACAGTCACCAAAGCCATTGATGAGGGAAAGGCAGTCCATACAGCCTACCTCGATCTGGCTAAGGCCTTCGATACAATACCCCACTCGGGTATCATTGAAAAACTCATCAGCTTAAATGTCAACCCATACATCACAAGATGGGTTGCAAACTGGCTGAGTGACAGAACCCACAGGGTCAGAGTTGCTGGCGCCATGTCAGACTCAAAGCCTGTCACAAGTGGTGTCCCACAGGGATCAGTCCTGGGCCCACTCTTGTTTGGCATCTACTTTTCTGAAGTACAAGCAAACACAGGAGGGTTATGGCTGACAAAGTTTGCAGATGACTGCAAACTGGGCGCCATAGTAGAAAACACATCTGACACAGATATCCTTCAGAAGGGTCTCACAGAAACAGATAACTGGTGCCAGAGCCACGGCCTAAAGTTAAATGCCAAAAAATGCATAGTCATACCCTTCAGGAAAAACAAGGTTACCCCTAGCTACCAAATAGGTGGCAATCCACTGAGCACAGAAGAAGTTATCAGGGACCTGGGGACCCAGGTTGATAGTAGTCTGTCATTCGACACCCATGTAGCTAAAGTAGTTAGGAAGACCTTCTACATTGCCCACCTTATCATGAAGGGATTCTCATCTAGATCAAGGGAGGTCATAGTCTCCCTTTACTCATCACTCATCAGACCAATGATTGAGTACAATGCCCCATTCGGAATGTATCTGACCCGACACTTGCAGCAGCTGGAGAGGCCACAAAAGTTCCTCACCAAAAGGATAAAGGGTCTCAAAATCTGTCCTATGCTGCCCGACTGAAAGAACTCCAGCTCTATTCAGTCGCTACCGCTTGCTCAGAGGTGACCTTTGCCTAACATACAAGGCCATGTCAAACCCAGATTTGATGAATATGCTTCACCTCAAAAAATCTAGATCCATCAGAGCCACAAGGGCGGAGACTTAAACCTTGACACGGCTATTAATAGGACGTGCTGGAGGGATAGATTCATCACCCAAAGACTCCCTATGCTGTGGAACAAAATCCCGGTACATGTGAGGCAGAGCACCTCGCTGGCCTTGTTCAAGAGAAATCTTGACCAATGGATGGGAGATCGCAGATATACCCCAGGGATTACCTCAGTGTCACTGCTCGACAGAGGCACAGCAAAATAATGGGTATAGTTCCCCATACTAAAGGGGTGGCGTAAGCCACAAAACGATGGGCTAGGCTTGTAAATGCCCTCGGGCAGATAGCCTAGTATGAACCTATGAACCTATGAACCTACTCTTTTTTTCACTGGATAGAGAGAAGGTAGCTTATTTCACTGGATAGAGGGAAGATAGCTAAAGGTAGCTTATTCCAGTGGATAGAGGGAAGATACTTGTAGAGGGTTTCACCAATTGATTTTTAGGTTTGTAGATGTCAAGGAGGTTTTGCTGGTGCTTTTAAGCTTTCTGGTTGGGAGGTAGTAATTTCAGATGTTGGAAATGTTAGGGCAGAAGGAAGGTTTGTAGAGGATGGAGTGGATAATATTAAGTTGATATAAAAGAAGTTGATTGGGGAACTCATGCCAGTTTAGTGTTTTAAGGCTAGGCAGTGATGGGCTTTAGGTTGAGTGCTGGAGGTGAATCTAGCTATTTTGTGATATGTATTTTCCATCTTATTCAGTAGTGTTGATTGTAGGTTAGTGATAATTTGGGAGCCATAGAAGAGACAATTAGGAGATAAGCAAGACAGAGTAACCATCTTGCCTCTGGTGTGAGATATCTTTTGTTACAGTATAGTAAGCCAAGGTTTTGGTAAGTATTTTTGATACAGTGATTTATATGAAGGTCGAACTTTAGTTTATCATCAGTTATGACCCCTAGTAGTTTGGTGTGGGATTCAACATTGATGGTGGTGTTGCCTAACGAGGTAATAGTGAAGGGTGAGGTGTTATGAGAGAGTGATTTAGGCAGAAATAGAAGTAGTTATCTTAGCATTGAGTATTAGCTGGTTATTGGTTAGTCAGGTCTCAATATTTGTGAACGTTTGCTGGGTTTTGGAAAGCAGGTCTGAGAAATAATCAGAGGAGGTGATGATTGTAGACTCATTCGCATACTGGATGAGAGTTGAGTTGGGGCAGGATTTATAAAGACTGTTGGTAAAAATGTTGAATAGAAGAGATCCTAAGATGGAGCCTTGGGGCACACTTGTGGTGACTGACTGAGGAGGGACCAGTGCAGAAAGCCATCTAACAGATTGTTGCCTTTGGACAGGCAGCTGCTGAACCAAGAGATAGTGGATGGGGACAGATTAAGTTCTGGTGGTTTAGAAATGAGCAAAGGATGAGACACGGTATCAAATGCCTTGCATAAGTCCAGGAATAGGCAAGAGATGAGCTTGCCTCCCTTTCTCTACTGCCACCTTTCCTTCCTCCATCCTTTACCTTTATTCCTTGATAGATAATCCACTTCTGGACCCTTGTGTATATGCGTTAGCAATTGATTTTATTACATTCAGCTGCATTACCTCTTTCTGTCTCAATATTTTCTGTTATATTCAGTAGTTAGATTTATTCATGTGCATTGCTTTTTTATCATAAGTTCATAGGTTCATAGGTGTGTACTAGGCTAATGGCCCTGGGGCCTTTACAAGCCTAGCCATATGATTACCCTGGCATAGTGCCCTAACCTTTTATCTTTCTTTGTCAAAGTCTCTGTACAATGTTTAAATTGTTATACTGCTATTTGAGGTTTTTATCAGATTGTATTTATCTCTGTGGAGCTTTTCTCCCTGGGCCTCCACTGAAAATAGGCACTTTTTGGCCCAATGGACCTTCGCGGTAAACAAATGCAATAAATAAAAGTGATGAGAGCAGTGGAAATAGTCTGGTTCAGTCAAAAACATGCTGAGTGGGTGCTAAAAGGTTTGCTAGTAATAGGTGGCATGATAATTGTGCAGGGGTGCATTTTTCCTGATTTTTGAGAGTGGAAAGAGAACAGCTATAGACCTAAAACTGGAAACTTCTGTAGATTTTTCTCCTTTATGGATGGGGATAGTATAGAATTTTTCCAGATAGATGGAACAGTAAATTCAGACAGTGAGCAATTTATCAGAATAGATATGGGGTACGCAATGGAACAGGCAGCTATTTTTTGGAAGTATGGTGGCAAGTTGTCAGCAGATGGAGAGCATGGCTTTAGGTTCTGAAGATGTTTTTTTGATATAGGTACTTGATACAGGTTGAAAAGAAAAAGTATTTTTTGGGGATTGGGCTGTTTTTCAGAGTGAGGGCTAGATGAATCAGAAGCAAGGGTGGAGATAGGAAGAGATCTGGAGCTAGAAGGAAGTAAATTACTGATGGTGTTGATGAAAAAGGAATTGAACTGGGTGGCTATTTCTGTGGGAGGCAGGTTAAGATCAGGGTTAGGAGATGGTGGGTTACCTGGATGTAAGATGTGGTTAACTGACTTCCAGAAGTCCCTAGGGTTATATTATAATATGATTTGAGAGGTTAATGTCAAACATTCATGCGAACAGATAATGACAACATCCATTAGGACTGTGAAAAATTAAGCAAGATGATGAAGATGGTAGCTGGAGGGATTTCAAGAGAAAGATCACTAATGCTCTGAGATATTGTCTTAAATTAAGTAAAAGGAGTAAGAAAGACTGTACCTTAATCATTGCAATAGAGCTGGAGACAGAGTTGTAAGACTTCAAGTACACAGCTGTCCTGTGTAGGGGAACTTTCTTACATAGTATAAAGTTTAGCTGTTTGACTCATAAGATAAGACTCAAGGCCTGCAAAAACTGCAAATACTGTAGGTGACTCCCTGCTGATTATTTTTCCCATCCACCTACCCTCCCATTCATCTGCTTTTTAAACTTGATGATTTTTAAACTGACCACTCTTGCTGCAAACTGAACTTTATAAGCTTCTCCATTTCTACATTGCTGTTGATATTCTAAATTATTTATTTGCCTTTCTTTGTCCTTATTTTGAAAACAGCTGCCTTTTGCCTCTCACTGTCTGTTCTACTTACTCTGAATTCATTATCTAGCTAGTTGTTGGATAATGTTGTATATTGTCACACACTAACAAGCTCTTTTCTGTGTTTTTACATCGAGAGGACAGAGGATTTCCATCTAGTGGCATGGGTGGTAGCCTGGGTCTGCACAGTTTAGGGAAACACACTAGAGATTCCTGCACATAGTTTTATTGGCCGGAGGGCTTATTAATCAGCTTACTTTGTTTTTAGTGCCTTTATAAATTTTGCACAATTGAATTGCCCTTGGTTCATTTCTACATACGAAAGTACTTTTATTGAATAATAGCACTTTTATAAGCTGTTTAAAGTACACTGCTGTTATTGTGAATTACGTATTGCCTTTCTTTAAGTTTACGTTTGTTTGTGGTAGCATTTCACTCCAGACAGTCTTACTGTGCTTTATATTAGTTGGACTGGGATTATTCTTCTAGTGACAGTAGTTATTTGCCTGGTCTATCTGAGTTGGGAAGCACACAAAAGGGCTCTAAGTGCAGTTGTTGTATTCCAGTGCTGATATCAATTTGTCACATTTGCACAGAGCTGTTCGCTGTGCCAGTGCCCTGTACAGATGCAAACATCTGGAAACATTGCTTATTTTCATTATATTGTGAAAGTTTACTGTGCTAGTTATTTATTTATTTTTTGCACTTCTTTAGCATTTAAATGTGCATTTTCAAACTGCTGTTAAGGGCTGCTGTTCTGCACTGAATTCCATTGTATCTAGTATTTCTTAGGTAGTATTAGGTATCTATTTGTGGCCCAAACCAGTCATTTTACATTGAGTGCTCAAGTCTGTACTTTTGTGCCAGGAGAGGGCCGATTTCACCTACTGTATCTGAGCTGGGAATTGCTTGTGGAAAGCTCATTTTGTGCTTAGCTGATTGGCCTCAGGGCACAGTTAGTGGAAAACTCACTTTATTCTGATCATATTTATGTCTCATGCTTGTGCAAAGCTGCTCTTTAGGCATAGCAGTTACTGGTGTCTTGTATATTTGCAATCACTAGAAGCTGAAATTTCCCTATAAAAAACACCTTGGAACCTTACCTCAGTCCTGCATTACTCACAGGGCAACTACTTTGTGTGGTGAGCAGCATTTATGCATTTAATTAGGACTATTTGGGTCTGCCTTTCCTTATTATAGCACCTAGGGCTATCTCTCATCAGAGAGCATCTGGTTTGGGCTATGGAAAGCATGATAGGTTAGGTTAGCTGCAGATTACACCAAGTAAGCACCCTTCCCTCATCCAATTACAAACACCCTTCCACTCCTATCCCTTGCAAGTGCACATTAGGACCTGAAACTACGGACATTGTGAGGCAATGTAACAATTGCCTTATATATACTGATAGCCATTTAATTCCCCAACAGAAAAATACTGTATGTGAGAGATGTAGTTACACACTGACACTGGAGGCTAGACTCTCACATACAAACACAAAAAGCAACAGACAGGTTGTCAGAGACTGCCACACATCATTCACTGCACCCATAAATGAGCACACACATAGACCAACAAATGTGGAGGTGCTTACATGTAACTTACCCAAACCTTAAAGACATCCCAGGTGCAGCCCTTAGAAACTCCACATGCACACAAGAAGACAATTCCCAATCACAACACATAAAGCTAAATCTTATTGTGTCTCAACTACCAAGCTCATAAGGCTAAACACTCCACAACCAAATATTCTAGTGATAAGAGACTCCATTGTGAGACACACTGATGTCTCTCTTACCAAGTTGCATAAGGAGAAGGCTACAGTTAGTTGCCTGTCAGGGGCCAGGATTGGCTAGATCACACAAGCACTCAGGTCACTTACCCCTAAGTACCAGTATGACTTAGTCATAGTCCATATAGGTATGAATAACCTGAGATGTACTTCCTTGGTCTATATGAAGAGAGACATGATTGAGCTCTCAGAATGTGTGTCACAGGCAGCATGAGTCTAACCCTAAGCAGAATTCTACTGATAACAAAGATGATGTCACAATACCAGCAGAAAAATATCAACTTTAAAAATTGGCTTAGCTACTGGTGTCATTCCAAAGGGGTCCAGTACTTGTCAGACTGGGAAGACATGGCTGACAGGTCATGCTGCTTTACCAGGGATGGTCTTCACCTGTCACCTCTAGGCATTTGGATATTGGCCAAAACATTATCCACCCCTATAGTGCCTTTTTTAGGCATTGGATAAAAGACAAACATTCCGACATAACAAAAGCTACTCAGGACAAGCTAAAGGTGTTACTGCTCAGTGCAATCACTCACTAATCACTCACTGAACATGAAATAGCAAAAGGTAGAGGTGTATCTATCTACATAAAGGTAAAAGAACCTCAAGGCTGGTCAAACAATATGACATGCCTAAACTACTCCATGTCCAACTAACCATGGAAAAAATCCAGTACTATATTCTTGATAACAACAGGTCCCCCACCATGAACCAGGAAACCTATATATCATACCCGAAGTTACGAGAATCACTCACCATCTAGTCCAATATCAAATTCATGAGTGATTTTAACTACCACTCAATTAATTGGGAGGCATACATGACCACTAACATGCAGGCCCAAAGATTTCTTGACTTTGTAAATTCAAATGCCCTGGAGCAGCTAGTCTGTTCTCCCACTAAGTAAACAAATATCCTAGATCTGGTACTCACAAATATGGGAGAGCACTGCCCCCCACCCCAATGTGATGTCCTCACTGATTAGATCAGATCATAAAGCAGGTTCCATTCAAATAAAAGTAAAATTAGTTTATCAACTAACCCCAAAAACTTTAAGAAGTTCTTTAGGGTAAATTACCACATTTTAATGGCTGGCATAGCTAGTTTCCAAGCTACCCCAAATCCAGAAAGCACAGAAACCTATGCCGAGGCATACAGAAAAGCCCTGTATGACCATATAAGCAATTGCATAAAAATAACAGTACCTGACTGAAATAAACCCAGGTCAAACCACAAAAAAAAAAGCCACCCTGGTGGACACACGGTATTAATAGGTTGTGTGAATCAGGGAACTAGTCAAGTCTCTGAAAGCAGATTTTGAGATACACCTACCCTCCAAAGTTAAGGATAACCATAAGGCAGAATTAGTTGTAGATGACATTACCTATACTCAACCAGAAGATATAACAAATCTGTCAGCTGACACATTCAACTAAAATTTCACCTCCACATCACCCCCAAGAAATGTCCTCCACCACTCCACTGACAATTATCACCAAAGAACAGGTTGCCACTGCAGTCTCTAAAGCTAAAAACACGGCTTCAGTGAAGCCTGACAATATACTAGGTTGCCTCTTAAACAGCTTAAATCAGGACTTATCGGGCCCTTTTGGATCTTTATTTACGACAGCCTCCAGACTGGCTTTGTCCATATAGAGTGGAGGACAGCAGCAGTCATTCTTCTGCATACAATGGGACCATCTACTGACTTGGGAAATTACAGACTCATAACTTTCACTAATCTTATATGTAAGGCCATGGAAAGAATAATCATGGACCTGAGAAATAATGACATAGGACGCCTCCAAACACTGGACCTGACCCAATATGGCTTTGTCAGAGGCACGTCAAGTCTCCTAAAGCTGGCTGATTTAAGAAAGTCATTAAGGCCATGGATGAGGGTAAAACAGTACATACCACCTACCTCAACCTGGCCAAGGCATTTGACACAATTACCCACTCAGGTATTATAAATAAACTCATAGAACTGGGCATAAATCCCTGCATCTAAAGATGGATAGCCTGTTGTCTCATGGACAGGACAAATGTGGTTAAAGTGGGTGAATCCAGATCCAGTAAGAGGCCAGCTACTACTAGTATCCCACAGGGCTCAGTGCTGGGACCACTCCTATTTGAAATATACTTCTTTGAAATCAAGGCTAATGTGGAAGGCCTCTGGATGACAACGTTTGCAGATAACTGCAAGCTGGGGGTAATCAATGAATCTCCCAGTGATGTAGATATCCTTCAGAAGGGTTTAGATTAGACAAATGATTGGTGCCAGAACCATAGCCTAAACTATATGTGCAAAATTGCATTATAAAACCCTTTGGGAATCCACTACTCTTGCAAATTACATCATCAAGAGCATAACCCTAAGAGCAGACTCCGAGGCGAGAGATCTAGGTACACTGATAGATATTAGCCTGAACTTTGACCGCCGTGTGTCCACAGTGGTGAGGAAGTCTTTCTATGTGGTGCAAATTATAAGTAAAGGTATGGGATCCAGATCCAAGGAAATTATAGTCTCGCTGTACTCAGCCCTTATTGGACCAATAACTGAGTACAATGCACCATTTGGCATGTACTTGATAAGGCACTTACAGCAGCTAGAGTGAACACAGAGGTTCTTCACAAAGAAAACACAGGGTATAAACAACAAGTCCTATGCAGACAGACTAAAAGCCCTATCCATTTACTCTGTCTCCTCCCAAATATTAAGGGGTGACCTATGCCTGACCTACAAGTCACTCAGAAATCCAGCTCTGATGGAGCTGCTACACATCCACAAGTCAAACAGCACAAGGGTCACCTGCTCTAGGGATCTAAATTTAACTGGTGACAAACAAAACATGCTGGAGAAACATATCTATATATATATATATATATATATATATATATATATATATGTGTGTGTGTGTGTGTGTGTGTGTGTGTGTTTCAGAGATTGCCCCTTCTTTGGAACAGGCTTCCTTTTCACATTAATCAGATCCCTTCCCTGGCCCTCTTCAAATGCAGTTTGGATCAATGCATGGGGAATCACAAATTCACATCTGGAGTACTGGGTATGCCCTTTATGGACAGGGGCAATCTGTAGCATACTCAGGGCATAGACACAAAGCCATGCCATGCTCTTGCCCTTAGGGGCCATATATTGGGTAAAATAGGTTTATATTGGCTAGGCATGGAAGGGTTCTTAAGCCATTTGCCCAGTAATCTCCTACAAACCTACAAATCTAATGACAGGGACACGAGACACTGGATACTCTGCTTTGCACACTGACTTTCTGTATTACCTAACATTAGTGATCATACAGCAAACTGGACAATGTTCAGTTGCTACATCTTAAACAGTCAGAGCTGGTTTAGTGTAACTTAGATCTCCCCATTAAACCTGCTGCTGTCAACAATGGTATGATAAATATATTTGTACCCTTACAATGCAGACATGCTATTTAAGTGGATAATTTTAAGTAAGACTAGATGTCATATGGTGCTCTACAGCCATTGAGTAATGCTAAATTTTTCACTTTACAGCTGGTTGACATTCCCAGTAGATCTAATCTAATCTCAGGAAAGAACTCCCTATTTGCGCAAGTTTGTTCATACAATCCTGAATATCCTTCAGCAGCATCTTTTGGCTCATCAGTTTTAGTCATTATATCTGTGTCTTGTTCATTTTTACTATTAAATAACAGCATGTGCCAGGAGTCATCTTTAAGTGCAAAGCATTAAAGCATTCTAGTGAGGTACAATTGTCATATTAATATAAGGCCTGATGATTAGTTGTCAGGTGCTTCACAGGCAGACTGCTTTTCTTTAATATCCTACGTCCACTACAGAGCAGTACTGCACATGCAAAACTATGAGTCGGCAGGAAATATGCACCTTGGAAATCTGTGCAGTCAATGCATGCTTCTGCCAAATGACAGACAGCCTAGATGCTGTTTAAAATATTTCCACAACCACTGCAACTTCAGTAACCGGTGCAAAAACATGACAAATAATGTACAAGCAAGCTTCACAAATTGTAGTTAGATCTCATTAATAGGAAACTCTTGAGGCTTCTGGAGGGAGATTTAGATCCCTGCATGGAGAAGCAAACAAAACTAGTTTTCCACTATAATTTTTAATGGAAATATAATTAACTCCCCAAAGTTAATGACTGACACATTTGTAGACTCTTTCGCACAAATTATTAGCTTCTTGAATGTACCCAGTTTAGACCAGGAATAGGCAAAGTTCTCATTTTTTTCTGCTATATTCCAATTGTTTAATATAGTATAAAATGAACCCTTTGTTTAGAAGCAATACAACTTTTGGCCCTGAAGGATATGAAGATATGAGTCCAAAAGTCCTTCATGGATAAGATAACTTTATAGCGGAACATCTAAGACACATTTTAGTACTTCTGTTCACACTGACATTTTCCAGAAATCTGGAAACTTGAAGATGTCATTTGTTTTCCAAAACATGGATCCAAAACAAAAGTCGAAAATTACCTGCTAATTTTACTGCTATCTCATTTCACCTCAGTTCTAGAAAAAGTCTCAGAGTCACATGGCTTTACGTGTGTTTAGCAGCAAGGCCTCAGGAAAAGTCATAGAATATTACTTAGGAAAGGTCATAGAGTATTACCAGTCTATGGATGTCTATCAATTTAGTTTTCAAAGCAATAAAACAGAGCAAGGTTACTGGAACAGTTTGTGCTTCTGGCCAAAGCACAAGACAGCAAGAATCACGAAAGCCTGCTTATAAAACTTTTATTATATGGATTTTTATCCCTCAGCTCTTTCAGGCTGTTTAGGCAGTAGTTCGTTTCGAGTGACTATTGGGAAGCAACCATCACATGCTCTAATTCTGAAAATACTTGCACAAGATTCTGTTCTTGGTTCCCTTCTCTTCATCTTTTTTTTCAGAGCTCTCATACTTGAAACATTGTCATATCGATGTACAGATTATTTAGTTATGTTGGCCTTTGGACACTCTTACCTAGAGATTATTCCACACACAAAGAATACTTAGCTTAGATTTACTTTAGACTAGGCCAGTCTAATCTTTTAGTGACCTGATGTAAAAAAGATAATGTTGTTTGGATCTCATCTGCATCTTAAAATGGTGAAAAATATGTGCATCTTCAGTGTACTTAAAGATGAAGTACTGAGAAACTGAACATTTTCAAGTACTTGAAAGTATGGCTAAAACCAGTTTTTAACTTCCTGACATGCTTTTAAATGCATAACTTAAACACTCATTCAACTTGCCACCTGACAGGCCTTGGGTAAAGAAAATCTAATTCAAACATATTACAATGTGTCTTCTTAGCATTGTCAAGTAACTCTGCAAATATTATGCAGAGGGTACAAACAATTCTTAACAATATTTCAAGTTTATGGTTGAAGACACACAAGTAACTGGCATTATATTATACTTTAGAAAACCAACCTGTGGCCTAGCTACATTTTTTATCAAATTTCTACTTGCACTCCTTATTAATAAACTACTTCATTTGGTCATCTGCTAGATCTCTGAGGTGGGCAGGTCAAAATAGACTATTTACCAGAATAAATAGGCCATATAAATTGACTTCTTTATATCTGGTCATTATACAACACATAGATGTCTTACAAATGCATTTAATGTCCTTGAACTCAAACTCAAGAACTCAATTCCTGCTGCAGTTATGGAATCATCAACTGTTACCAAATTCAAAGTGACACTCTAATCCCTGCCACGTGAAGAGACAGCATACAGGTCTACAGATGGCACTACTTAGCTTACATTATATAACGTCACAACAGGTCTGTTGCTTAGCTTACCCTTCTTATTATACCAAGGCCAGTCTGAGATGAGATAGCACTGTAGGCAAAAGGGCCCATGTACATATTACTCACTGTCCCCAGGTCTCCCCGTGACTATCGCCTACTCACTTTATCCAGTTCATTACTTTTTTCTACATTTTTTGCACATTTTATCTTACTCTTCAGCTTTTTCCTGCATCCTTTCAACATAACTTAACTGACAAAAGTGCACTGTTATAACTGAGAAATAATTAATCAAACAAAGGAGGAGGTCTGGGGGCTGTTAGATCACCAGAAGTCATGGGGTTATAGATATTGTGAGATGAGTTTATGTGTTATGCTTCAAACTTTTGATCAATTAAATATAGTTTCATAGGTACTTACTAGACTATTAATCTATGAGGATGTTTAGAAGCATAGCCATACATTCCCATGAAGGTTTCAGCCCTTATATTTTAAGTGTAAATAACCCAGAGAAAAGCAAAACATTTACATGTTGTCCCTATCCACAAGAGAAAAGGGTGCTAAACCAGGAGTGAATTTGCAGTTACCCATCCATTCATAAATATTACATTTGGATAGTGTAAGAGAAGTCCTTTGCTTTATGTGAAGAGGAAGGCAATTCCAAACAAGTGGTATTCTCTGTTATGCATATCTCTATCTCTCTTTCCAACATGCTCTATTTATACAGCAGATGAGACTTAGATCTCTTGACCAGGTATTTATGCCCTCTTTGGACTTGTGAATATGCAATAGATCTGCCAGGATATGGTCTGCTGAGGCACAGTGCATGAGCAGAAATCACTTCTCTGTAGTCTGCATGACAGGGAGAAGTGGGGCAAGGCTTTCAGATGGTCTGCATATAATTTAGGTCCTTGATTTTCTTAGTGAGAAAGCACTGTGGACATTTAAGCTGTGTCAGAAGTTCAGACAGATACATACTGAAGAGGGCATTGTACACAATGATCGGCCTGATGAGTGCAAAATATGCTGGAAATTATTGCATCTCTGGACCTGGATGCCATACCCTTTGTAATAAGATGTGCAATAAAAAAGGAATGTTTTATGACAGTGGATACATGATGATCAAAAGACAGTGCATTGCCTTCATATGTGTGTTGGCAATGTGATAGTTTCAAAGGACTTCATGCTTGCAAAAGTACACTACTATATATTTCTTGGAACTTAGTTTTAGTCCATGGTTTTGAAACCAGCTATTAGTTTGTCAAAGGTCCTCTTGCAGTATCTTGGTGTCCTCTTAGGAGTTTATGAAATTACCAAGTTTACATTCATTTGCAATCTTGGTCAGCCAAAAACCCTTAACAGTAGCTTGGAGAAGTAAATGCAAAAGAGGAGTGGCCCAAAGACTAATCCCTGGGGGGCACTGCTAGTGACAGGTCTTTTGAAGGAGGAGGTAGAGCAGCTCACCCTAATGTCTTGGACTCTATTTTGAGCCAGCAAATTACACAGGGATTAACATTTGGGTAGGATAGTTTATCTACAATACCTGAATGTGGGATCCTGCTGAATGTCTTTACATGGTCTAGATATGTGGTGTGTACTGATTTGCCCTCATCCATTGTATCCAGTAACCTTGTCAAAGAAATCAACCGGAGTAATTAGGCAGGATCTGCATTTGATAAATCCAAATTGGCTTTAGTAGAAAGCTTATAAGTTGCTTATGTCTTTATTTATTAATTTCATCATGATCCTTTCCATAGACTTACAGATAAGTATGGTCAGACTTATGGGTCTATAATCTCCTGGGTCCATTGAGGCTCCACCTTTGTGCAGGGGTGGGGGGGTTGACAGTTGCTGTCCTCCATTTATCTGGCAAAAAAACTGTTTGGAGGCTGACATTGAAGAGTCTGTGTAGGGGGCCTGACAGGTCTTGTTTCAGGCTAACCAGTAAGCAGTATGGTATGTTATCTGGCCCCATAGAAGCATTATTCTTGAGCTTGGATGGTGTCTTGAGGAATTGTTCATGGGAGATTTAAAGAAAGGTGTAGAGGCAGGCAGGAGACCTGGGAATGAAACTGGGGAAACGGGACTGAAATTAGAACTAAATTTATCTGCCAGTAGATTGGCTATGCCCTCAGGGCCAGAGTATGTGATATCATTTACTATTAGTTTTGCACAGTGCTGGGCATTTTTATAAGTTTTACAGCACAGTTAAAGAAAACATTTTGATTGTCCTTTGCCTGAGTGGTTCATATGTGGCTTTTGTTGATTTCATCAGGTTCCGGAGTTGCCTGTTAAGTTTATCAGGAGCTTTTCGTGTCTTGAGAGTTATATTTATTTTTACTTGGAATAAGTGTTTTTTTTTATTTTTATAAAGCCTGTTTATATTTGGATTCCACTATATGGGCTTGTTTTTGAATTTGGCTTTGTATGTACTTTAGATGGGGCTAGATATATCTAAGCAGTTGTATGAATGTGCATGGAATTTGACAATAAAAGAATTAACATAAGCAGTGGGGTAATCAAGTTGAAGGAAATATTGAAATTAGCCAGGTAAGCACTCAGTTTCAATAGATTTGCCTTGGCAAAAACTCTGAATAGCTAGGCACTTGTGTATATTTCTGGCTTCAGTCTTAAGGTGACTGTGACTAACAGCCGGTTTGATTTTACCAGAGGAGGAATTACAATTGGTAGTGAGGTAAGCTGACCCACAGAGGCGAAGACCAAGTCCAGAATTTTATTGTTCCTGGTTGGTGTGCAAACTAACTGGTCCAGAGAATTTATATTGATGAAATCCAGAAATCTCTGGGGATACATGTGCATGTCTCTCAGTTAATGGAGGGATAGCTGAAGTCCCCTAGGAGAATGCTTTTTGGCTTAATACTTATGGACTCCACACTAATTAGGTAGGACTTATAGTCATAGGGGGACATAGAATGTGCCCTATAGTTGGTTATGATGTGATAAGGAGTCTTGTTGATGATAAGCTAGACATGGAGGAGTTCCAGATCATTATCTTGTCTAACTAGTCTGGACAAAAAAAATGAAGAAGGAAAGAAATTCAATATTACTTTTCAGCTTTGCCTTTTTCTGCATCTTTCAACATGGGTTTATATTAATTCTGTGAAAGACATATTCATTGAATACATCTCCAGTGAACAACAGCCACTGAAATTGTCTTCAGTGAACTGCTGAATCTTTCCCAAGGTTCACAAACACTCACCCACCATCCACCTGGAACACACAACTGACTAAATCAAATCCAGCCTAGTGGGGGGCTTCTTCTCCCACATCCCCCACCATGGGGGGCTGTGCCCCCACTCCCCCAAATATAAATACAAACTCCGAGATCACACTACAGTGGGGAAAAGGGCAAAGCTGAGGTGATGGCTAAGTGTTTGCAAACTGTAGGAATAATTCCGTGGTTTGCTAAAATGAATTTTGGCAGCTGGTGTTCGGTGAAGATGTATTTGATGAATATGTCTTTCGCAGAACTAATATAGACCTTTCAACATACCTTAGCTAGCAAAAAGTACAATGTAATGACTGTGGAATAAATAATCAAATTAAACTGGGGTCAGGGGCTGCATCATTTTAACATACCCTGACTGGCCAAGAGGGTACTGTAATGCCTATGGAACAGATACTTTATGCTGGAGATAAGATGACATGAGTATATATATAGTCTGAGGCGTATTTTAGAGGTGTTTGCAATCCAATTATGGAATGAACAAAAAACATAAGCAAGGAAATATATTTAGTATTACTCTTCAGCTCTGCTTTTTCATGCATTTTTTCAACACATTCAAACAATCCAGGACTGCGCTGTAATACCTGTAAAATGAACAATCAAATTAGGTTGGGGGGGGGGGGGTTGGAGACTGCACCATTTCAACACAGTACAACTAGCCAAGAATGTAGTGTAATTACCATAGAATAAATAAATAAGGAGAATTTTAAGTTGGGGATCTGAGGTTATTTATATGTCCTCTGGAGTGTATTTTCAAACTATTTTCCAAATTTTTGATCCAACGATGGCCTGAACAAAAAAAAATGAACAAAGAATGAAACTCTGTCTTATTTTTTAAAGAACCAATAAGGTATGCTTGACAAAATATCAGTTCTCAGTAAAATGCTTAAAATGCTAGGGAGGATACATACATCATATATATTCCTCTGATGTTAGCTTGGAATGGAGGCACAAACTGCCACAGGCAAACATTTCAAACAGCTGCTGTTAAACATATATATAAGCATGCCTCTTCATACCTACCCATTCTATGTATCACACTGATGTCAAACTGGGATGAAACTAAAAGAACAAATAGAATATAGTAATATAATTCAAGTTGTTGCTGCCACATGTATATAACAGCATGCCTCCTTACCCCCCCCCCCCCAAAAAAAAAAATGCCTAGCCACAGTAAGGCCTTACCAAGTTTAATGCTAGAAAATCAAAATCAGAATCTGAACCAATACTAGCTGAAGTACTGCATATAGTAAAGGAGCTAAATAAACTGGAAACTGCATCTTTAGAAAGGAGAAGGTGCACATTATGTAGAAATGAATGGAATTTCTTAGAAACAAAACAGTGTAAGAAACTTCTCTGTGTGGAAGATTTTCAGTCCATATATCTCTAGTTAATCACTGTATCAGATCAGACAAAAGTAGTAGAAGTAGCGAACTTAAACTCGTCTTAAGTAAAAAAAAAAAATAAAATAATAAAAAATATGTAATTGTACAGAATTACTAAGTATTCGAAAGTAATCCAAGCAAGGCATGCAGTCTGTTTCCAGTCTAAAACCCTTTATTAAGTACACAGACAAGCAATCCAAGCAAAACAAAAATAGAGTAATAATTTCCTCACAAGCTTTCTAAATATATATATACTTTTTATCAGGCATGGGAGTGGTTTATTGTGCTGTAAAACAAAGTGTTATTGGTACACATGTTAAATTCACATCCCTTCCCCAATCATTGTGACATTCGAGCTGGTCCTTGCCCTACTTAGTAGCTGTGATAATAATATAACCCTTATGTATGTTAAATAAAATTTATAATGATGTGGTACCTCTTATTTAACCAGATTATTAAGTAGATTTATAAGTCTGTAATTTTATCCAAGACAGTATACTACATGGCTGGAAATATATCAACCTTAGTCCATTTGGCAATCAAAAAATATATATAAATATACACATATACACTTTGCATGTAAAAAATCAATTGTAAAAATCATATTCTATTTTCATAACCTATTGTTAACAAAGATAAAGGATTTTAGACTGGAAACAGACTGCCTGCGTTGCTTGGATTAATTTTGAATACTTGGTAATTCTGCACAATTATATATTTTTTATTTATTTTTTTACTTAAGATGAGTTTAAGTTCGCTGTTTCTATTACTTTTGTCTGTTCTGATTAATATACAGTGATTAACTAGAGCTATATGGACTGAAAATCTTCCACACAGAGAAGTTTCTTACACTGTTTTGTTTTTGGACCCACTACACTTGTTTATTGGGTTGTTTTGAGACTTAGAGAGTACTTGAATTTGTTAGAAAAATACAGGTAGAATAATGTTCGGCAAGAGCTGTGAGATTTAAGAGAAGGCAGGAGTTTTTGGTAATGGAGTGAATATTAACTTTTAAAAGAAATAATATAAATATATATATATAATGTGTGAAAAAAATGAAAATATAACTATACTTTATTTTCTTTTCTGTTAATGCATGTTTATCCATGTCATTGCTTAAAATGTGAGAATTTAATAAAGCGGAATAGAAACGAATCACATGTATATGTGCCTACTGTTTGTAAGGAAACTGAAAATAATCACAAAAGTGTATTTCAACTTTATGCTCCTAAGCAGCATATGTCCCTAAACAAGCTATATTGACCTTCTGTGCACACCTTTGAGAGTTGGGCATAAAGTTAAATAAACTATGATCATAATGTTTATAGCCCCTACACAAGCTATGCTGATATTCTGTGTAAAATAATGACCACACAATCTCCAGTTCTCCATACAAGATATAACAACCTTTTCTGCACTCCTCTAAGCAAGGCCGGTTTTAGACTAGATGAGATTGCCATATTATGCATGCCCACAAATAGAAATCTGTGTTATTATTATTTGTTTAATTCTATTTTGTTTAAACACTCGGACATTGGCACTGCCCCTGAAAGCCAGGTCTATCACAAGATATACAAGCACGCGCACACACACACACACACACACACACACACACACACACACACACACACACACACACACATGCAAAGAAAGCATGTTTACTTACAAGCAAATGTAGGAACACCAATTTATCAATATCACCCGTTGGAGTGTTGCAGAAACCAGATAAAATGGCTAATCTAAAAAAGACAAATGGAGTGCATGCAGATACCACAAAGAAGAATCCACAGCTGAGAACTCAAACAAAGCTATGTGCTATGAAATGGCAATGCTACTGTCTCCACCACTGTACTAATGTTACTTTCACACACAATGTACTCATCAAGATTTATTTATTTAGCCACTTAGTATGTGCAATATTGATGTTTGCAAATGAAGGTGAATGAAAATGCTGAGTTCACACACACACACACACACACACACACACACACACACACACACACACACACACACACACACACACACACATTAACCATAAAACTACTGGTTTTACACAGATCTTAGCAAATACAGTGTTTGCCATTACTCGTCTCATGCATGATCAGTGACTACTGTTTAACAGTGACATCCTGCATCCACATATTGCCCCTCATCCATTAATTATATCAGGTTTACTGTACACACCTCAAATGTCAGTGTGTGGTAACAAGAATGAATAAATGTCACAACAACAAACTATTCCCTCTTACCTCACATAAAAGCATGTTAAAGAAAATGATATACAACATGCATTTAAGTTTAGGGTTATACAATTAATAGAGCTCAGAATAGGGGAGGTGACATTATTAATGATATTAAGATAGTCAAATATAAGTAGATTTTAAGACACCAGGCTGATAGAGAACCAGGTCTGAATGCTGCAGTTATTAAATATAAAAGCCCAGGCAAATTAAATTATAAATTAATTGATAAATGAAGTTTGTTAAATTAAACATGAATATATTTTTATACAATATTTGGAATGATGTATATTTATTAATGTAGACTTTTTATATAGTTTTTGATGTTATTAATTATATGAAACTGCATCATTAAATATTTTAAATAATGAAATCCTGTGATGCTTGACTGTCAATGAATTTGGTGTTTTCTGTCATGTGTTGGTATAAAGCTAGCAAATGCATGTTATGTTTAAGAGCATTGAAAAAGAGAAGTGTCCTGATTGCTTTTCATGCAATTTCTTGTTATTATTAAATATTTTTTTGGCGCTGAAGTCCATTTTTTGTTGTTTCATTCTTTAAATGTCCTGTATCCACAAAATGCCCCTCACCCATTAATTACATCAGGTTTACTGTACACACCTCAGATGTCAGAGTGTGGTAAAAAGAATAAATAAATATCACAACAACAAACTATTCCATCTTAACTTCACACAAATGCGCATTAGTCTTGCAAAGCCAGATCAATGACTGTTTAAACTGAGCAAATGACAAGTTACTTTCCTCCACAGACAGTTCTTATCTCCACCCAGAAGTTATAATCACTTCTGTGTGCCTTCAGACATCTGTCTATGATAAAAGATGATGACATGTAACAATTTTGACTTTAAAGTACTTCAGGTCATTTCACACTAATCACAGCAATCCTTCAAAGCTAAAATAATGAAGAAAAACAATTACTAATATTCTACTAGACAGTCCCAGTAATTATAGCAAATTTGTCTGATCCATTACAAATACTCTGTCAATTTCTTACTGAAAACATTAGGAGCAAAGCCAAAAACATATTTTGAAAAGAAAGGTCCCAAATCAAGGACAGATGTTAAATATTGCTCTTACATACTTTGATAAAATGTAGGATATGCAAAGAAGTTCTGGGGTATAATAAATAAAAAAACTCAGTGGACAAGATTTTTACTAGATTAACTACATATCAAATTATTCTAGACCTGGTTCTTACAAACATAGCACCATTGTGCACAGTTCCTCTAGTGTCTCCCTTTCCAATTATGTCCAACCATAAGCAATTAACCTTCTCCCTCAAACTATCAAAACCTCCAGAAACTAATATATCAGAATTCAAAGATTTCAGGAGTAAAAATCTCTACAAATTCTTTATCAAAGTCTAAAAATTCAGTTAGATCAACATCACCCTAGACATAGTCTCAGCAGACAGACTGAGTTTTATAACAACATAAATACATGTATAGAACTGGGTGGCTGACCCAGTACCAATTACAATGAAAATTTTAAAAGCAGACCACCTTGATGTTCCACTGACATAAAAATAAAATCTACAATAAAAGGGAAACAATCATTAGAGTCCTGAGTTAAGAAAATATTACAGATTTGACTAAGAAGTTATTAAAGGAACCTATGAACTTGGTTTGGCATCTAAATCCAACAGAAATTACAAATCCTGCTTCAGTTATGGTAGAAAGCTAAGAAAGAACTCATAGAACTCATACTAAATGGTAAAAACCTACTTGGACTTGGTGGACATTACCAATAAAGTAGCAAATACATTTAGGACAAATTTAACATCTGGGATGCCTATTCAAAGTCCTGCAATAGCTATAGCTCTCAAATCCCATCATCTCTGAAGAACATGTATAGAAATTGCTGTCCAAGAGTAAGACCACTTCCTCCATGGAAATAGAAAACATATCAGTGCCATGTGTTAAACAGCACTAAACATGTCCTGGCAGAAGCTATCCATAAGCCATTTAACCTGAGGCTGGTTACAGATTCAGTCCTGGAAGTATAATATCAGCACTGAAGAAGCTACTCCATAAAGGTGGCCTCACTTCCAACCCCAGAAACTAGAGGCCCTTCAGCGTGATGAGACTCATTTGTAAAATCATTGAGTGCATTATAACAGACTAAACATAATCATTAAACCTCTCACTGGGCTAGATTCACATCAGTTTGTTTTTTTTAAAAGTAGATCCTATGTCATGACCCCAGTAAACATCTTTGAAAAGGTAACACAAGCTGTTAGAAGTCACAATGCATACACAGCTTACCTTGATTTGGCCAGTGCATTTGACATCATCCCACTTGATAGCATAATGAATAAACTAAATGCATTACAAATAAATCCACACATGGTAAGATGACTAGGACATTGGTTAAATAACAGAACCCACACAGTGAAAATTAATATGACCCTTATGGACATAAATATGTGCAAATAAATAAGTGAAGTCTGGACTGATTAATGTAATATATGTATGATGGTCTCTTCGGCTATGACCCACACCAACCACTCACAACTCCTCTCTCAACATCCACAGAGCCAAATTGTAGCTCCTGGCTTCCAAGTACGTTTGCCCACCTCTCACTGACTTTATTGCTTTACAGTTCTAGATTACTGTTATAGACCCTTCCTGCTTTATGGTAGTTACTAGAGTCAGGCAGAATCAGCCTGCCATACTCAGATACAAGTTACTAAATCACTGATAACAATAAGTGAAATGTAACAATATAGCTGACTGCAGCTTCAGCTAAACACTGTCTTACTCAGGCAGATGCCAAAAGTCACTTCCTACAGAGCAGTTCTCTTATTGATTATCAAAGAAAATAACCAGAAATGAGTTTTTGAAATTAAATAACTGTTATTATAATAAGTTAGGTTATGTAGTTTAAGAAATTAAATAAAAAGGTGAAGTACAGTCTCATACACTGAAACTATAAAATAAAGTGTTTCAACTCATGAATGATATATAGGAGAAAAGTAGCTATCCAGCTACATTTTTTTTCAAATTTCTGGTTAAACAGGTGCCATGTATATATCTACCGGTAATTAAATTCACAGAATAAAATAGGGAAATGAATGCCAATTAATAAATAAATACATAAATAACCATACACAGTGATGTTCAAGCAAATACTGAGAGAAAATATCTGTCAGAACTAAAATTTATAGCAGAGATTCATTCCTTCAAATCCCAGGAAGGAATTCAAAGGCTGTACAATTCTTTCAAACCAATTTTTTCTTCATTGAGTCAAAGACCATGGTATTTTCTTGACAATCAAATTTTTACTCTGCAGACAATATATTTTCTTTGAAAATGGGAAATACCAATTCAATTTGGTAAAATGAACATGCTTTTTTTTCTGGTTACCTAACATTACTGGAGAAAAAAAGCATGCTGTTTTATAGTGCAGCTCTTCAACACAACAATGACATGCCCTGAACAGCCTCTTTTCACAGTGTGTATTTTTTTTTTTTTTTGACATTTGCATTTCACCTAAACAATTGCAAGCTTTATGCAGCTTTATACATTTCATAGCTTTGTTTCATTATCTTGTTACAAAAACAGTTGCGGGTTTGTAGGCAGTCTTTAGCAATCACAATAGATCTGTCACTTAATTTTCCTACATAAGGTCTCAAAGGATCGGGTGTCAAGCTATGAAGAAGACAGTATCAAGCTTAACTGTATACAGAATAAACTTGTCATAAATTGTATGGAAGATTACTGTTACTCTCTGTACTTTATATTTTGCTTATTTCTTGTATTTGCTTGTGTGTTTGTTTACTTACATATTTATTTCATTTGTTAACTAGGAAGTGAGCTGTTTCAAGAAGCTTTTTCATTCATGAACAAACCACGATACTCTCACGTGCATTGTATGCACAGACAGCGATAAATACAATGACAATGTGCTAGCCGATACCTGTGATTAGTAAGCATGTAGTATATGAAATATATCGATTGTAAATACTGGCATTTAGGACAAACACTTAGAACACACAAATTCCTCTAAAGATTAAACTAGACAAAGGGCCAGATTCAACAACACCTACACTAAGTGTACATGATATGTATTCAGGAACATCCCTACCACATTTTTTGTGTTTTCTAGTCACTCAGTAAGATTACACTAAGTGTACATGTAATCTACACTTTGTGGTAACCTTTATGAATCCCTGTCAAGATTTAAAGCTGCAAGAAAATCAGTGGGAAAACTATAATTAGATCGAAAAAGATGTGAATTATGCCTGTGTTGTCTGTTCACTCAGAACAGTGTACACTCAGTGTAGGCCTTATTGAATCCCAGGGAGAGTCCTAACATTCAGCCACAGAATAAAATATATGGATAGCAAAGCACAGGTATATAGGAGAAGAATAAACAACCAAAAAAATGATACCGAGACCAGTGTAGACATGAGTCCAGCATTCAAATATCATATGTATTCTAACTGGGTGAGTGATAAATTATGGTTATGGATCTAGAAATGCAGTATAGCCTAGTGTTAGCAACTTTCTTTTTCCCTATGTTCACTTTGTTGTTGTTATAAGTAAACTTATTGTGATATGTAGAATGATACAGCAGAGAAACCTTTATGAAATGTGAGAAATTATAGTTGTTGCCTCATAGCAGAGATGTGATTAGAACTTGGACAACAAGGCCTACATGGCTTCTTTTATAATGTATTATCTGTGTTTCATTAGACAGGTTTGTGTAACAGCTTAATATACTGCTAAGCCATTGTCAGTGAAACAGGGATGGTACTTGCAACAGCATCCCGAGCACATTCAGTTCCAGTACAAAACATCAGTTATTTGATTAATTAATACAATCTGCATGTATAAGGTCACTACCAAAACTCTTGTTACAGTTAACAATAGCACCTGGGAATATGAAGATGGAGAATTGGACCTCAGATGTTAGCAATGAGTGGTGCTATACATTTAGCACATATGTCTGCCAAGAAATATAGATTTCATTTTTAAGCTGTTATGTAGCAATGCATGGGGCTAAAACTATTTCCTAACTTGATGAAACTTATACTGTAACTTTGCTTCCAGCTGTTTTCCAGATACTATTTATTTCATATAACAGCATCATGGCTATCTGTGCTAAACAGTAAGGAGAGCAGTGGGCCATTGACTGAGCATTTTGGCCTTTCCAGCTTCGTCTTCCAGGGCCAAAACCAAAATTAGTTGATCTTTACATACTAAAATCTGAAGTACAAAAGTTCACTGTCATTGTTTCAATGCATCTTTACAAATGCATTCACTTGAAATATGGGCAATATCAACACACCAGAATAGAAGAAACATACTTTGTTTAGTGTATTTTCCTAAACATGTTGATCTGCTTAGCAATGCCCACTTTTAGCTGTGAACAGGGGAGAATAGTGCTTAATGGACAAGACATTGGACTCTTAAACCAGGGACTGAGGGTTTGAGGCCCATATGTAGTGCTATAATCTTGGACTGGTGGTTTGCTTCAATGGTACGGTATTTACCTCACAGAGAAGAGGTACAGTGTTTGATACCCACTAAGGGAAACTGGCTAGACTTAAAATGGCCAACAAGAACAGCTAGACTACAATTTACCTATGCCATTGAAAGCACCAGGCATACAATGATACATAATTCAGTATAAACACAACTTACACAGTACAAATATTCACAGTGATGAATATGAAATGGGAATATAAAGTTTGACGAGAATGCATACTTTTTTGGAGATTCACATGATTAATATAACAAACAATGCCTATAGAAACTGCTGGAAGAATAAACAGCTGCAGTGTATTACTATTTTAGCACATGCACATTAGTGGACAAGCAAATAATACATGCTACCTTCAGGTAATGCCTCTACTGCGGTAGCGTTGTCACCTCACAGTTAGACGTTGCCTGTTTGATTCTCAGTTAGAGCGTCTTCTGTGTGGCGACATGCGTGAATGGGCATTCCTTCATTGAAGGTTGTGCATTAGGCCCAGCAAGCAAGCACATAAAACTCTACTGCCAATCATTAGCAGACCAGAGTCCGCTGTGGCGACCCCTAACCGGGAAAAGCCGAAAGACACAAACAAACCTTCAGGTAATGCCTCTCACATGTTGCCTGTTGCTTTGGAACCATAACTTTAATTTGGCTAGGAAGATTTTTTTCTTTGTTCTTGTATTAAATATTTTGGTAAATTCACACAAAAAAAAAATCTGCCAAGTGAACTGAAAACATGCAATTTCCAAATCTAAAACTGTCACATTCAGTAAGCAGGATCACTGCAAATTCATGTGTTTTCATGTACTTGATATGTGACCTTTCTATTGATTAAATTAACAAGTTCTCGCCACAAACATATATATATATATATATATATATATATATATATATATATATATATATATATATATATATATTTACATATGTCTTAATGAAATATGCCCTCAGAATAAAACTGTGACACTATAATCAACTAAGCTATGGGATCCCATAATATTTAGATTGAACTTTCATAAACAGTGTCTAGAGGCTACAGTACCAGCAGAAATTAAATTAAATTAAATACAAAATGCTATACCTACATGAACTGCATACAAACAGTAGTAGTGATCACTGTAAGATAGCTACATCTCCCCTGTTACAGTGTGGAAAGTTACATGACTCATTCTGAAATAGCATATACAATCAAAAAGCAGCTGTAGTATTCGACTCTGTAATTAAATACTCCTATTGGCTTTAAAAGAGGTAGTCCCAGAAGCAGACAGCCTTGGATGCTATCTCCTCAGATGTCACATACCTTGAAGCTCTACACATCAGATGAGAAATACCAGAAAAATCAGATGTGCATCAAATGACCTTGTTACTTATTAAATATCCCTTAAGATATTGCCAAAAGCCTAAAGTACAATGCATAGAAAATAAATCATTTACAAACGTTCTCATGTACCACTGGAAATATGCCATACCTGTACTCTATAAAGTGTATTAATGTTAGTTCTGTATTTCATCTAATTTAAATGGTGACAGCTAATCTATGGCTTTCTGGTCTGCACCATTAGTACATCTTTGGCTTTCTTTACCTGCATCCTGAATTATAATGGAAGGGTACATTTTCCCTGTCGATGAAATAAATAAATGATTAGACTGAAACAGATCACTTAAATTATTTTTTTTTTGGAAAAAGAAACACACACAAGGCAGCAGCTGTACAAACCATTCAATTCCAGCACTGCAAAGCACAACAGCAGCTTTAGAACATCATCTACAACTTTTAATTGTTGTAACAAGCAACTCCATTTACATACTTCCATCCTTATTTCTCATTTTAAAAGATGTAATGCTGTATAAACAGGTTACATGATGTACACTCTGGGTTCAAAGAAATCACTATTTTTGTATTGTGCTTGAAGGACCTTGGATAACCTAGAACCCTGTAAGGGGACAGAGGAGGGAGGCATAGAGGGGGCTCCTGTATTTTAAACAAGATGGACAGGGATGTTGCTGTTTTTGAATCATTTTCCTGTAGGGGATTCTAGATGTTAAAAAAAGAGGGGAGATGGCAAGCCTGATTATAATCAGCTATAGGGGAGTTTATGTGACACTTGATTAGCTGTGTAAACTTCTGGCTTAGACAATTACTAGCTAAAACTGTACTGCTGTTTTTACATACACTGACAATTTATATTTAGAGAAATGAATTTGACACAGGGATGGCTGGTCAACTTTTATGAGCACACTCTGGTTATTTGGATGATTGACAGAGGTATTGTGAATAGTCACAGGTAAAGTATTTTGTTTTTTGAGGAACAATTTTTTCAAATAAAATAAACATCATATGCAGGAAATATTATAATTGTTGAGTGTAGTAAGGTGTGTTACAGGTAAATGACACTGTTAAAAATAAGATGGATAGGAAGGAGACAGATGACATTAACTTGACTAACACTGCATTTACAGCTTGGCTGACGCACTGAAACACTTATTATGAAGTGAGCGCAGAAGTGAACTGATGTTGTGTCTACAGTAATGGCTACCTCCTTGAATCCTGGCTTATGAACCCCATGCATGACATTCAAACCATTGCTAAGCTACATTTCACTGCTGCTCATGTACATACATGGAACATTCTAGTGTTTTTAATCTACTTATGGCACTGGCTTAATGCCTGGATACATCAGGGGATTTCTCCAGTACTCACTCAGTACATCCAACATGATGTTTATGGTCTGCCCCTTGCTCCACAATATGATATTATGGAGGTAGGATAAGCAGTCCAACTAAGTGGCTACATTACAATCTCCAGCAGCAGTAATGGCAGCTGGTGATTCTCATGACAGGCATCAGCAGTGAGATGAAGTTTAATCAGCAAGAGTGCCTAGGCAGTCATGGGTAGAATACATGGCAGTGCTGGCAAGGCCACAGTGTCTTGTTAATTTTGTGACCTGGCATGGAGGGGGAAAACAGTAAACATGGAACATGCAGTTTTCCCACTAGGCTGTGCTGCTCTCTGCATGGGCTAGTTTCAGTGTGCTTTAGACATTAGTTCAACACCACATGGGATGGAGGGCAAAGTGGGTCACAGTTGCCATCATTTGCATAAGGTACCAGGGACACACTAAAACAAATTCTTTCAACACAAACTGACAGCAGGAAATATTAGAGAAAAGGTGTGGACACAGGCCAGCACACATATGGGCAGTGTAAGGTAACATAGTTACACAAGAACTGTGAAAGTAAATGAGTGTGGGACACATAACTGTGAAGTATACAAGAGGTGGAATTGCTAGATGCACAGAGAGTGGTCATATCTTTCTGTGACCTGGATAAGAAGCTACTGCATGCCTGTATTTTGGTGTTGCATTTGCTCCAGAAAGGCACAGGCTTCTAGAATTATGTGTTTCACTTCATTGCCTCATCCTTCTGTACCTTTGCAGGTGAGAATGGGTAGGACTGCTGACCCCTTGCAACAGGGATGGTCTGTGGTACTACGTGACCTAAATCTGGATGATGTTTACCAGTGAAAAATTTCACTGTGGAGGTAAATATCCATTCCTTCCCATGGCACAGAGTGGCTGGGTTTCTTATACTCTAGAAAAAGCAGTTGAGCCATCAAGTGTTCATACTGTACCTCTGTCCCAAATAACACTGCAAGCCAGGGGAGACATGGTGGTCCTGGTTATTCTTCAGAGACTGGTGCTGATTGCGGAATTATGTGC
This sequence comes from Protopterus annectens, assembly GCF_019279795.1. NCBI lineage: Eukaryota > Metazoa > Chordata > Ceratodontiformes > Protopteridae > Protopterus > Protopterus annectens. Next base: position 744,256,716 of record NC_056727.1, read on the forward strand.
TCCCATAGCTTTCAGCTAAGAGAACAGTGCATAATGTTTGTGTCCTCATGTGACTGTATCAACACAAAGGCCATGTATGTCACCTACCAGTTCCATTAAGCACTGCAAAGCAGCAGCAACAGAATTTTACTGGATCATACTTCTGCATGTCTGCTGATTAATGCCCAAAGCCAGCTGCATGGGTTTGCATACTTTTGAAGGCACTAAGTACCCTTGTGTTGCTGGCCTATGGTAGGTATGTGCCCTGAGAAAGCAGTATCCACCTTCAAAGGTCATATTCTGCCCACAAATGCAGCACTTAATAGGCTTTTGGCTACAGATGAATCATCTTGCACAGAAGATGTTATGCACTCAATAAGAACGTCCCACATGGAACCCTGTAATTTGAGCCATACATACATGCCCCTATGTTGAAGGTTTCTCCCCACCCAGGAGTGAGAAATGCACTAATGTCACCATGTCCTCAAAGTGTGACTCATCTTCAGATATCTGATTCTCATCTATAGACCGCGCAGAGGTGTGCACATAATACCGTGTCCAGTTTCAGACATTTCTATGTGTTGCTCATCACTGCTTCTACCTGTGAATAGATTACGTACAGAACACCAAAGTGAGCACTTTATATCATGCTACAAGGGTGACACAGAGGAATGGGTTCTATATGTATCCAGTTCTTTCTTTTTTAACCTTAACTTTTCTGAAGACAACAACCTTTGGCATTCTTGAGGTTCCTTTGAAAATAAATGTGCATCATGACAATTTTGTTAGGATACACCCCAAGTGTAACAACTGTGCCTGTGAATCATTGATGTATAATTTTAACCTTGTCTATCACCCTCTGAGAAAATGGAGGAATGGGTCAGCTAATCCCCAATATCCTCGGCACTGCCAGAAATCAGCACTGTTTCAACTCGCCTCTCAGAGATACAAGGAATTCCTCTATATCTCTCTGTCTTGTTGACCCTGTTGCCCATCACTGCTTCTTACACTGAACGAATCACATACAGAACACTATACCGAATACCTTACATTATCCTACAAGGGTGCCAATGTGACATGCATGACCCTGTGGTCAATATTTCCTTTGCAATTTTTTGTGTTTTCAGGTTATAATGGCCAAGCATGTTTGTCAAGTAATGGTGAGCTTAGTTCATGCTGTGGTTGTACTTACCCTCCATGCTTAAATCTGCAGCAGAGACTGCCGCACACAGTCCAGTACTGCTTGGTGTATCCCCTCTCCACCATACAATGGCCTTGCACCTTGATTATCTGTGCAAGAATGCCTTCAGCATCACTGCAATTATCCAAGTCTGTCTGTCTGTCTTGTCACTTGGGCAAGCTAAATCATGTTTGCACAAGATGAAATCAAGTATGTAATAGTGCTAAGAGGAATTGTACAAGTACAAAGAGTAAATCTCATCCACACAGGCACATGCTCAGAATATACAGACCTGATATATTGTGGTGCAGTACCATATAGTACTTACTAGGTTATCTATGTACTATATATATATATATATATATATATATATATATATATATATATATATATATACACACACACACACACACACACACATATATATATATATATATATAAAACTAGATAACCTATTAATATGGTGTATGTAAGGCTTCCACCTGAAAAAGCATACTGGCTGCTGCTGTGGACAATGAAACACAGGCAAACCTGTAAAGCACAATGTACAATTATGTTGGCATATAAAGATACTCCTAGGAAACATGCCTACTGGCTGCTTATGCCTCTGATATCTTGGCAGTTGTTTCAATGGAAAATATGCACTTTACCAGCAAAAAATATATATCTACTAATTTGAGAAGTTTCACAATGCTACTTCACAATTTTGTGACAAAAGACATACTTCTCTCATTATGAGATAACATTTGCATTTCTGTTTTGTTTAAGGAAGCCTATGACTCACCTCAGCACTCAAAAAAGCACTTCCAAATGTACTTTAAAAAAAATCTATGAACCTCTCTTCTATTAGCCTCATTCTTTCCTGTTTGCAGTATTTTCTTTCACATACCATGATGTGCTCGGCTTATTCTGATATTATATATATTCACTAGTACTTCAAAATGTGGGTGATTTTTACCTACTCTCACTATATAGCTTTGTAGTGTCCTTCACTATACAGTCTTTCTGTATTCAACTGCTTTTTAAATATTAAGCTGAAAATTATTTAAAAGTGCTTCCATATAGCCTACCTTGAGCTAAGTCTTTGCTGTTCTCCAGCCACTTTAAATGTTGTAAAACACTCAGTTATCCGATATAAGAGAACAATATTCCTTTACATAGTGGGGCTAGCCAAGTAACAAAGAATTTAACTAAGAAAGAGACAGGAGCAGAAAGATACACAATGCAAGCAGGAAAAATAAACTTGTTTTGGAATCAGAACAATCAGCAAAACTTAATATGCATTATGGAAGTAGAAACAATCAGCAGAACATTGGCTATACAAAGAATAAATCAGCGTGCCAATTAAAAGAAATGATAATTGATAATGAGTTGCCTAAAATGCCCAGATGCTGGCCACAGGCATATAATGCTTGTTAATATTAATTATATTTTCACTTATTCAAAATTGTACAGTTAGAAAAAAGAAAGTACTATGAATTTCTTTGCTTCTCTTTATTCATCTGTTAGCCAGGTGACTAAGTGCCCTTCCTCCTGGATGACCTGGAATTACTGGTCCAGTTAAGCTTCTAATTCTTTGTCACCCAGTATGCAGGTGAAATTAAATGAATCTAATCAAGAAGTATAACAATTACTTGTGATAACTAATAAATACACTGGTGCAACAAATATCAAAATCTGTTTAGAAAACACTCATAAATGTATTTCTAATAGAGTCAGAGACCTAGTGCAGTCTGATTTTTGGGCACAGCTGAAAAGTTTTTATTAGCTTCTTCTTAGAGATGGCATGAACTACAATGTGCCAACATCCTTTCTATTAGCATTCTGTTTTCTAAAATTAATGAATGCAGATAAGATTAATTATGTGTATTACCATTCTGAATGCAAATAATGCATTTTTTTATGAAATGCTCCTCTAATTAACAAACTAATTTGAAAACAATAGTGGTTAATTCCTTTCACTTACACTGGTTAATACAACAACTAACTGACAGTCCTTAAGTCATGCTATCAGTTAGCCTTAGACTGATATTTGCACTTCATTTATAATATTTGATGTTTGGCTCCCTTCTGTGGCATGGCTTACCTGCTAGAGGATTTGTTGTTCTTTCCCCTCTCTTTCTAGGGTCATCCTTTATTAGTTTATCAGAAAGGCCTAATGGTGCCATTTGAATTATGATTTAAATGAAAAAAACATGTTTTATACATAGAAAATTACTTCACAGGAAAAATTATGATATGTTCTCATAATAAAATTAATAGAGCAAATGTAGTTGGAAAAAGAAGTCAAAGTGTTAAAAATGCTTTCTTGTTTCCAGTGTATAGAGATAATATTTAATTACTGATACAGAACAATTGTGCAGTCACCTCTTCTGTGTAGAGGTAATGCTTGCTTTATTGTAGGATATGAGACTCAGAGAGGCAGTTTTGGTATCTTGCAAACATAACTGTGCAGACACCGTAGTCAAGATAGAAACACATGCTTTAATTAAGTATTGCTTTAAATAAGTCAGAATTTTACAGAATGACATAATGCATTAAAATTAATTTCCCCCAGAAAATTTGCATAATTAACATTCCCATCAGCAGACAGCATCAGGGAGTCTAGTATATAATTTGTAATTTGAGTGCTTTAGTAAGTAAATTATATGCTTGCTGCTTTACTAAGCATTTGGAGCTGTCATTGTATCATCACAGCTTTGCTTTTCGTGGCATTGGGCTTTGGCACTAATAAGGACCAATACCGAAAAGCCTGTCTACCACTGCTAATGTACACACTGCTTTTTCTAACTGCTTTATGAATACCGCTGCAGCAACTCTGTGTTTAAGTATGGTCATCTACCGCTGCAGCAACTCTGTGTTTACCTACGGTCATCTACAACATCTGAACATAAAGGAGAGGAAAATGCAACGGATTGTTTTGAAGGAAGCATGTTATGCTAAAGAAAAAAAAAATACTATATCATCTAACAAAGACTTGGTAGCACCATACCAGATGTGTGAACTCTAATAACAGATAATGCTCCAGTTTATACTTGCAACCATTTGTACGACTTACTACTCATTAGCCAAGTGCCTATCAATGTGGCCCTCATATTTAGCTATATCTAATTCAATGGAATTTTGTTAATAAAGATAAAGGAACGGCAATTGTATGTAACTGACACTATACATGTATTAATCTGTGTGTATGTAAGTATTTATATATACACATCTATAGCTATCTATCTATATATGTATATGTATATATATATATATATATATATATATATATATATATTTATATGGATTCACGTCAGAAGACTGAAAACCCACAATCTCGAATCCCCGAATCCCATAAGACTGACACCTAACATCCTGAAAGCTCAAAATCCTGAAAATTCAAAACCCTGAATCCCAAAAGACTGAAAACACACAGGATACAAGCACTGACCATAGACAAGACAAACCATATTACTTTCCACCAAGTATGAGCAGGGGGGCAAGCCCTCCTGCACCCCCCACACCCCCTACTCATACTTGGTGGAAAGTAATATACTTTGTCTTGTCTTTGTTTCTCTGTGTCCTTGTACTGGAATATAGTCAGTGTTTGTATCCTGTGTGTTTTCAGTCTTTTGGGATTAAGGATTTTGAATTTTCAGGATTTTGAGTTTTCGGGATTTTGGGTGTCAGCCTTATGGGATTCAAGATTGTGGGTTTTGAGTCTTCTGAAGTGAATCCATATACATATATATATATATATATATATATATATATATACAGTGTGTGTGTCTGTCCTGCTCGCCCAACTGGGTTGGTTGTAGCCCATTTTCAGTGAAGACCTTAACTTAAAACCAGTATAAAAATTTTACAGAACTCTGAAACAGTCATGTGTAGTATGAAACCTATACATACAAATCATCATTAAATGTCAATAAATAAATAAATACATTTCTGAAAATAAGCTGAAGCAAGGCAAAAATGTATGGCAATAAAAACACATATTATTAAGAAAGAAAGCTTATCAAAGAGAATAATGCCAATATGTATGCAGGAATGCAAGGTCTATATTAAAAGACCAAATGTTCACAACTGCGAATACGACAACTGCGACACGTAAACGCTGAACAGCTGAAACAGCGAAACATGTAAATATCGAAATATGGATACCTATACACATGTTTATTAAAGGCATATCATACTGTATGAAGCAAACAGTCGGGGTTTCTTGAGTTTAACAGTTATAAACCTGTGATTTTTTTGTACTGCTTCTCACACATCACACAGCCACTTACTTGCACTGCACCCCACTAACTTTCTCTCCCAGTCCAGTGAACATTTTAATTAAGCAGCCTTTATAATGTTTTTTTCTCTCTTTGTCTCTCTTCCAGCCTGAAAGCCTTGTGCTATGACCTGGGCTGTCTCCCCTCCTGATATTTAGAAACTTAAAGACCAACAACTGCACCCCCAAGGAAAACCCAATCTGCAGCCCATACTTGGACTAACAAGACATGCTTCCTTCAAGCTCAGAGTGTAGGTGATAGCCTACAATTAAGTGATTTTGGTATATTTCTCAGTGAATGTCTTTTTTTAAACCCATTGTTAAGGGCTAGCACACCCGCTGTACTTCCCCCAGGCTGTTTCACCTAATTTTTTATTTATTTATATCCATCCTTAATTCCTAACTAGGGTGAATCAGTGTAGTTCCCTACTTTTGGCCATTAGATGGCAGCAGAACCTTGGACATAAAAGCTTCTATGGTCCCTCAAATTTCAGCTGTTAAAAACTAATTTCAGCGATCCTAGTCTGAATTGAATAATTTAGCATCTCCCCAAAACAAATAAAGGTGGCAAGAAGGTAGGAAGACATACAACCAGTCAGGCTAATATAACTCAGCAGAATCTAGGATATACACTCTCCTTTGGTTTCACCAATCTCAGCTGTTAGAACCAAATTCCCAGCGAAGCAAATCTGAGCAGAATACATAAATAACTCCCCAAAAAGGTGACAAGAAGTAACTCCCTTCTGATATAAAGGCAAAGAGGCTTACAGCTAGTTAAGCTAATGCAATACAATTTGTAGCTTTCAGCACAGTACTGTGTACAGGAAACTGCCTTACAAATAAGTGCCTTTTTCCTCTGAAAACTAGAATGAGAAGAGGCCCCACCTTGCATTTTTTATAAAAATACTGGCCAGAAAGTGCCACTAACCTTAACAAAAATGTGCAGCATATCAATACAAATCTGATAGTCACTTGATAGGCAACCATGAAGTAGCTCTACCCGATCCGTTCGCCCTGTGGGCTCACTCCGCTCCCCTACCCTACCCCCAATTCCCCCCCCAGTGGTCCTAAACTTATACTTCCTTAACCACACCCTCTCTCCCATCCTACCAATCCTATACACCAACCAGTATACATAAATTAGCCAAACCCCTACTTTTACCAATCAGTTACAATGAGCCCCTCCTTAGAGTAATTTACCATATCCCTTTTCATTTATCTAATAAGTATTAGTTCCCTCCTCTCAAGTCTCTCCTTATCTAATACCTCCTTATTTTTCTTAATTTCAGACCCGACTCCTTAAACTTTTTATAAGTAATCTCAACAATATGCCTACAGCAATCAAAACTAATATAACCAAGCTAATACTCATAGCTATACTTTCAACTGTCCTCACCTCAGCCTACCTCCTCACCTCCTTTGAAAAACTGTACTATTACCATTTTAACTACTCTCCAAAACAAACAGCAATACACACTCCTATACTCTCCATTAGTCAGACAAATATCACTTCCATTCCCAGCTATCTACTAGATAAATACCATAGTCTCTCCCACATTAAATACAATAAACTCACAGTAAAGAAAGTGAAATATCAAACTAGCTTTATATATAACCCCGCATTAAAACTAAATAATCCCTCCTTAAAAGACGGTAACATCCACCCTAACCCTGGCCCTACCAATCCCGCTACCCTAGTTACCCACCCCAAACTCCCTAACTCTTTCCTAATAGGACATCTTAATATTCTCAGTATTAATAACAAAGTAGCCCATCTCCATGCCCTTCCAGATATTCACTCCTTTGACATCTTCTGCCTGACAGAAACTTGGTTAAAATCAGGAACTAAAGACAATGAAATCATTCCCCAAGGATATAATATATTGAGACAAGATCGGATAAAATGTAAGGGTGGGGGAGTAGCAGTTCTATTCAAAGATGGACTTCAGATCTCCTCCTTACCATACAACCCACCTCAGGATAATAAGGCATAAGTCCTTATCTCCAGATGTCAAATCAACCCTAGCAAATCTTTATATATCATCTGTATCTACCTACCTCCCGGTAATAATATCAGTACAATAGAGGACATTCTAGGCTGGGTGTCCTCAACTTACCCACAAGAAACAATAATACTAGGTGATTTTAATACTGACTGGAAAGGTGTCAACACTGATAATCCTACCTCCCATATCAACCTTCATGGCTTTAGTCAAACTATCACCTCCACAGCCAGAATCAACAAACCAAACAAAAAAGAGAACACCTTATACTGGATATTTATAAATAGACAGAAACAAGCTTATAAGGTAGGAACTCTGCCAGACAATGTAAGTGATCATACTTTGGCTTACATTATAAGGCAAAAAAATGATATTTCAACCCACCCCCACATATAGTATTGCACGTACCAACAAACACTTTAACCCAGTATTATTCCAAAATTAACTTGGTGCCTGTGACTGGAACCCTTTAAAAACTCTCCCACTTGAAGAGGCTGTTAAGTCTTTTAACTCTAAATTCTTAGCAATCCTTGATAAGCATGCACCTAAACGGCCTATCAGAATGAACTCCAAACCAGCCCCCTGACTTTCCAAAGAAACCAGACAGAAAATTTTGTGTAGGAACAGGTCTTGGGCTAAGTGGAGAGCTACCAAAAATATCTCTGAGCAACAAAATTTTAGGCAGTTGAGAAATAGTACAAAAAAGGCAATACTTACAGACAAAAAGAACTACTACTGTAAACTACAGCAAACTCACCAAAACAGTCCCCAGAAGTTCTGGTCTAGTATCAATACACTCCTTCTCCCAGGGCACTCTCGTACACCTACCCCACTAGAGGCCGTTCTAAATACCCCCCAATGAACTGCCAACGCCTTCAATACTTTCTTCACAGAGACCATACAATCGCTAGCCAGTCAACTAACCCAGATAACTCAAGCCTTCCCACCATCATACCTGGCACTCTACCAACATTTCATCTGCAACCCATCTCTACCACTCACATCTACAAATTCATCCAAAAACGTAAGCCTTGTCCTCCTTCTGCTGACCAGCTACCATCTGAAAACCTTCAAAAAGCAGCCAAAGTAATTGCCTACCCTATATCCATCCTCATAAATAAAACCATTAAGGAGGGAACCATTCCAGACATCTGGAAAATCTCCCATATTATCCCCCTACACAAAGGTAGTAACTCAAATGATCACTCTAACTACCGTCCGATAGCTCTTTTATCACCTTTAGAAAAAATTATGGAGAAATGCATTCACCAACAACTATTAAACCATTTATCTCAACATAACATAATAGCAAACTGCCAGCATGGCTTTAGGCCATCACATAGTACCACAACTGCCCTATTATCCTTTACAGATGCCATCAATAGAAATCGCAATAAAAACAACCTCTCATCTGCACTCTTTATTGACCTCTCAAAAGCTTTTGACATGGTAAACCACGCCCTTCTTATAAACATTCTTGAATCCCTTTCCTTTGACTCTCAGGCTGTTCAATGATTCAGGTCCTACCTTTGCAGAAGGCAACAGGCAGTTCTCTGGGAAAATAATATATCATCCATCCTGCCAGTCACCCTTGGAGTCCCTCAGGGCTCTATTCTAGGACCTCTTCTTTTTTCACTATTTATCAGTGACCTCCATAATATGCTCAGCAAACTCCCCATCAGAACTACATTCTCTAACTCAGAATGTATTTAAAATAGTAGAAACATGGTTCTTGAAACATTGCCTTCTTCTCAATGTTAAAAAAACTAAGCTCCTTCTCTTTACACCCACCAGTAAGTCCTCCCCCATAGATTTCTCAGTCATTTCCAATAATGGCACTATTATATCCCCCAATTCTACCACTAAATTGTTAGGAATTACTATTGACAATAACCTTAATTTTGATAGCCATATAAACAACACCATAAAAACTGTCAACAGAAAAATAGGCTCCTTATATAGACTCAAACCTTTCCTAATTCTGACAGCCAGAACCCAGATTGCTCACTCCCATTTAATCTCTGCTCTTCTGTACGCCTCACCCATATATACTAACCTAAAGAAAAATAATCTTATCAAACTAGCTAATTCCTATAACAACATCACCAGATTTGCCACTGGCAATCCCTTTAGAACTTACCACTGTCTGAATCTACTGCAGCTAGGCTGGCTTGAACTTCAAAACCATCTGATATTCTCCCAACTCACAACTGCCCACAAGATATTTTACCAACCTAACAGCACTCCTATACTCTCCAATCTCATAATCCCCTACAAAAACTAAATTCACTACGTTCTTCTAGCAAGCATAAGCAAGTCTAACAGCTTGGCTGGAGATTCCCTGTTTTCTAGCACAGCGGGAAAAAACTGGAGCCTACTGCCTAATGAGCTAACTTTACTTTCTTCCTTTCCTCTCTTTAAACAAAACCTCAAAAGACACCTCAAAACACACTGGTTATGCCCCTGCAGCAACCCTGCCTAATCTTCTGCTTTCACAAATGATATTTCCTCTTCCCACTTTATTTACCAAAACTTTACTGCTTACTCCTTGGAAGCAGGACTGTAACTGCTGAAGTCAAATCAACATACTGTGTGTATTCTATCCTGTTTGATGTACTGAAATTCCTCATAAATCATACTGTATAATAATTTATCCTATATGTCACTTTTTCTAGTGTAAATACGTATTTTATTATTATTTGTTGTATTTTTATTGAAATCCTTTCATTTACTATGTAACAACATTGATTTTAATTTCTGTTTGCTACTACTGGAGCTTTTCTCCCCGGGCCTCTACTGAAAATGGAAATATATCCAGTTAGACTAGCCTGGTTAACAAATGTAAAATAAAAAAATAAATAAATAAAACGCCGAACACATTTCTGAAAACAGCGCCATACAGGTAAGAAAAACATACTTAAACATACCTCAATAAACACACATGTGGGGGGCTGCCCCCCCACTTATATATACCAACTCAGAGATCGCACTACAGTGGGGAAAAATATATATTTCCTCTTCCCCATGAGCACCCTGATGGCCAAGGAAATCCGTTCGGTGTTCCGTATTTCGATGTTTACGTGTTTCGCTGTTTCAGCTGTTCGGCATTTACGTGGTACGGTTGTCGTATTCGTGGGTGTAAACATTCGGTCTTTTAATATAGACCCAGGAATGCAATAGCCAGAAAAGAAAAAGTATCACAGTGGAATTACTGAATATAAATTACAATTGTCTTGTGTACATTATCAGAAGAATTCTTTCCCTTGCAGAATCACAATTCCTTGAAGAAACTAGGAGTTTTCCCACAAATCCTAAGAATATGAAGAAAAATCAACATGGCTCAAATTTAGTAACTGTCTATACACATTTCTTCATATTCTTAGGATTTGTGGGAAAACTCCTAGTTTCTTCAAGGAATTGTGATTCTGCAAGGGAAAGAATTACTGTGTCAGTTGTACAATAGTCAGGCATGAAACAGTTTTGAAGCAAATATATCATGGGTGAAGCTCAAAAGCCAGGAGGTGGGCGATACTTTTTGTTAAACTGTGTTTCTTTGTACATTATGGATAGTACATATTCATAATATGTTAACAACTCAGGCTCTCTCTTCAACCCCCTTAAAGTCGGTTTCGCTGCACACGTCGTACTTTTTCAGTCCTTGATCTCAAACTCTGGGAACCTCTTTCTTTTCTTTTGGTAAAGATCATTCCTCTTACCCCATTTTCTAATCAGAAATAAAAGCACATTTCAAGACTCTAGGAAATGCAATTGTCTTTCTGGTCATATAACTTCACCTCTTTCTATCCGCCGTCCCCCTACATACCCAGCTCTGACTCTGCTTTTAACTGTGATTCCTTCAGCATGCCGACTCTGATAACTACTTGTTATATGTTGTGTCTTTCGGCTTTTCCCGGTTAGGGGTCGCCACAGCGGAACTCCGGTCCGCTAATGATTGGCAGTAGATTTTTACGTGTTGGCTTGCCGAGCCTAACGCACAACCTTCAACGAAGGAACGCCCATTCACTCATGTCGCCACATAGAAGATGCTCTAACTAAGAATCGAATGGGCAATGTCTAACTGAGAGGCAACAACGATACCGTAGCACCACAACATACTTGGTATATAATGTACGTATATACAGTGCTTTGAAAGTCACTCTATATATAATGTCATTTTTCTATCGCATTTACAGACTTAAGCCAATCTAATATTCACTTTGTTTATGATATATGTATATATCACATTTTGTCAGTACTTGTGTGTGTGTGTGTGTGTGTGTGTGTGTGTGTGTGTGTGTGTGTGTGTGTGTATATATATATATATATATTTATAGTCATGGATCTATTGTGTTTATCTTGGGATGAGACTGAAATAGATCCAGTGGGATCAGTGCTCTAACCTGATTAACACACTCGAAATACATAAATAAATAAATAATAAAAAAATAATATAGTGTGTATTATGAAAACGTGTACTGTACAGCACAATGGTTGTGCCTCTACCAGATATTACCCCCATAACAGTTGGTTTTGAAGTGTTTTGATCATAATCCACCTGTTGGGCTTTACTGTAGAGATAAACCAGTTGAAACTATTTTCATTTAATACTGAAGTCATTTTAATACACTTAGTATGACTCCATAAAACAACCAAATAACTGCTAGCACCTACTGGTTGTAACTGACTGCTGGGGGACATAAGTGCTTGAAGCACAACAACTAAAGAGTGCACTGTTATTAGCAAATAAAGCACAAAGTAAAAAATGGAAAATAACTGCCATAATGGTTAAGGTATTTATTTACCTTACAGACATAAGGTGCAGAGTTTGATTCTAACAGTTGGGGGGGTGTAATGTTTAATGTGCTTACCTGAGAAATACAAGGTGTGCTGATTCTCACCTTTGGTCACTCTCGATATTGACTAGGCATGTAAACGTCTGCAGACTGATTGCCTCGTACTTACATATGAAATGAAAACAAAAACAAAGAGCAAGGACAATGATTTTTGAAGAGGTAAGTCTCTTGCACCCCTCATGTGGAGAGCTTCAGCTCCACATTCTGTTATGATAGTAATCCCTGCAGCTCAGAGGAAGGGTGACCAGTGAATGGCAATGAAACCCCTGACTTGTTCTTTGTCTAGGAAGCTGCAAAATCCAAAATTTTAAAACAGAATACTTTGAGAGCTAGAACATCACTTGTGTGTGAAGCAAGCAATAGTGCACAAGTAGCTGCCACCTTGAGGCATTATGTTAGAGCAGCAATGACATAAGTAATTCCATACTGATCAGACAGTAGTACGCTGGTTTTGATTTACATACCAGCCATTAGATAGTTCACATATGCTTTCCCTTTAGAGTCTGTGATCACTGCCTGAATCGTAGCATGTGATACTATTACCCTCTTTTTCAAACTAGTTAAACGATTATAAGTGTGTAAGTTCAGTTCATCTCACACATTTCTTATTAGCTGTTTTCAGTTGAACAAACAGTGCTAAAGGATTTACAAGAAGGAAAATTACAGCTTGCTTTATGAAGCTCTGACACTGTGAAGAGTGACTCCAAGTGACCCCAAGTTAGAAACTAATTTTCATCTATCTGGAGAAAAGTATAACCGAATAAAATGTATATGCTCTTATCTTGACTGCAAACCTGTGAACTAAGACCTTTTCAAATCATGATTTATTTTACAAGTGATAATATTTCTGAGCTCAGTGATTCTTTTCATTAACACTGAGTACTTGTATCACATTTTGAGTGCCTGTGGGCACTTTCATAACTTCCTATTCCACTTAATTGTTATCTAGACTCAGTTGGTGGTAGATTATAGCAGGTTTTAGTTTCATCAAATGTTTCCAGAATTATATTTACGCATGCCAACTGTTACATATTTGCTATTCTGCTCAGCCGTGTATTGATTTACAAACACTAGATTTTATACACTGATAAATATATAATTGCTTGCATTCTTTGCAACTGCTGTTGTCAGTGCATATGGCTGGATTTTAATTTCCTGCAACTGCTTTATGTTTGAAAAGGGCCATTTTAGTTTCATTTATTAACCTTCTTGTAATAAATAGGTGATTTTGTTTTAAAGTGTAAAGATTGTTTTAGCTGAATAATTGCAGTTTTAGTCACTCAATCTACCATCTTACTGGAGCATGAATTAGTGCATTAGAAGCTTTTCCTCTGGAATACTTAGGACTCCAAACAGCTGAAGCACTCTGATTCCATATTTAGGTACAAATGAGGTGGGAGGCACATGGAAAGGGCATGACAACAGAAAACTTAACTTCTGTAGAGATTATCTAGGCCAAAGATAAAATATATGTCTGTCTGTGGTCCTTACTTGTATGCAGTAAATGACCTAAATTAAAACATTACTGTTAAACAATCAAGCAAACTGCGTGATGTTTCATGGGATAAGTGCAAAGGTTCATGGATGATTAAACTTTAGGGATAATCCACATAAAAACAAAATTAGTAATTTTTTAAGGAGAAGCATTTAACACTAGACTGATGCCTTCATTATTACATAAAAATGTTACTATGAATTCAAAATGTGGGAATGAAATACCACAAAGTACATGTAATGATCAGGACCCCTTAAGGAAGAGAAGGATTCATTTTATTACATACAGGTACTTGAACTCAATGGTTCAAATGAGCTAAGAAGGTATGCTTAATAATATTCACAGTTAAACAGGCAGTATGACCAAGAGCTTGTTTAATTGCATTAAATGAGTTTTTTCAGTGCAAGGCTTACAGATATGTATGATAGATAGCCTTCAATATCAGACTGCAGGAGTGTTATAATTTATATATTTAATACTATTAGTATAAAAAGTAATTTGTGTATATGGATTCAGTAAAGTATAATTATTGAAGCAACAACTTACAATTTAATTTTATTGTCCCTTTATAGATCAACAAAGATCTTTCCGAACACTACAATCCTTATAGAAAGCTTGAATTACTTAATCAGTAATACAAAGTGTTACAATTTACAGCCTTTGAAAGTTTCATACAGGCGGTTAAAACTACAAGCTCATAACAAGCTTTGGTTTGGGTTTGATTCCCTCTGCCTTTTTCTGCTATTGCATGACTCTAATCTAGTCATTTAACCATGGAATGCTTCCAGATCTCCACTGAAAATGGGCCTCAACCAAATTAACAAATATAAAAATAATGATAAAAAATGTAGCTCTTATGAGGGGCTTAAAATCATTAGAACGAGATTGCTCTGACTCTGCTTTAAAAAATACATTATGGCACTGTCTGGCAGTTTCGTACTCTGTATGCACTGATGAGCTGGTTGAGGGACATCTAGAAAGTACAGGTTATATAGTATGTACAAGACAGAAACACTAAGGATGAGGTTAGGAAGCTATGAGTACTAAAGTAGGAGGACAGAGCTTTAGACAGTCTTTAAAAAGGAAGGCAGCTGCAGCAGGATGAATCAAAAACAGGAGGTTAATAGGTGGCAAGAAGGGATGACAGGAAGTAAATCAATGTGCATTCAGAGGGGAGTTTAGAAAGCTGCAGCCAAAGGCAGTCAGTGAAGAATGGCCAAGAAGAGAGAAACTAACTGAAGAAAGAGACAAGTGAAATGAAGAGGATAGTAAAACAGGTCCAGTACAGCAGACAGACAGAAGTACTGATGAGCCTGTAAGAAATTAAATCAGGAAGAAGGCAAGGCCAACTTCAAATACACTTGAAAACATGCATAGCTTTTGAGAGGAAAAGAGGAGGGAGCAGGAGAAAGCAGGAAAGTATGCAACTTTGAAGAAAGAATTAATGGCAGAATTGATTGAAGTAAGGAATGAGATATCAGAAAAGCTAAGAGTGAAAAAATGGTGACTATCAAGGAAAAAACACAGGTTGAGAACACAGAGCAAATGATATCCTGCAAGGATGGAGAATCTACAGAACATGGTGAATGATCATACTAGGTTTAAAAGGGATGACCTGAAAAGACTCGAGGCCAGGTTACAGAGACTGGGTTAAGAGTAATGATGATGGTTGACTTGGTCATAAAGGCTATTATATATAGACAGAAAGAAGTGTGGATAGGCTCTGTGGTCTTGAAGATGGCTGACACAGGATGCATATGAGGGAAGAGGTGACTATGATAAAAACAAACGAGGGGGGATGTCCATATGTCATAGAATGCAAGGATGCCAGTGACCTGTAAAGAAAGATACTTAAACAGGCAGAAGGATGAGCTAGTGGGCTAGAATATAGGTGAGTGATACAGGTATTATCTCCCACTGCGATTATGAAGGAGGAGATTAGAAAGTATGACTACAGGCTGAGGGAGTGAGCCATAGAGCAAGGGTACAGGTTAGTTGGAGACTAGTAGAGAAAGAAAGCATGGCTTGTTTTTAACTATAACACACTGCAACCTAGTGGGATCAATAATGAATTGATTATAAAGTATTTTTGTAACTATAGAGAGCCTACATACTGTAGCTTTTTTCTTAATTATTTGATTAGCTATTGATGTATTTATTTTATTGGACAATTCTTTTCAGTTGTATTAATATATATTTATTTTTGTAATTTTTTTTATAACCTTGAGAAGGCATTAACCAAACATTAATTTGCTATTACTTACGCAAATAAAACTTTTTTTAATGTTTCTTGGCAATCAATGTGTGTTAAAGAAGTTGTTCTTTTTGGAAGCCCTTTGGATTATTCATGTTGAATAATGAAACACCAGATTGCCCAGTCTCACCTAAATCTATTTAACCTTAGTTTCGCTAGTCTCTCCATAGGCTATGCACCTGAGACTTAGACCAAAGAAACAGCTGGCCACTTCTGCAAGGGCAGCTCCACAACAGACCCTGGAAATTATAGGCATGTATGTCTTACTAGTATTAAACGCAAAGCTATGCGATGCATTATTTCTGAACTGGTTAACAATGAAAAGGTGATGTCTAGTCTCTTACCATAACATATTTGGATTTATTATAAGCTGGCCATGCCAAATCAACCTGGACTATTTTTGAAAACATCACAGAAGCATTAAAAGCTATTATTATTATATTATTATATTATTGAATGTCTATATTTCTTACATCAGCCTTGCTAATGCCTTTGACACCATTACCCATACAAGAATATTTAGCAAACTCTCTAGTGCCAATTTTTGCACTGACATCTGCTGAAGAGCTAAATGGCTTATGAAGAGAACTCATGTAGTTCAACTACAGGATATCTGAAGTTCATACAAATGTTACACAGATGTTCCACATGGTTCATTCTTAGGTTCCTTACTCTTTTTTTAGATAAGCATTGACAATGCGCTTGCTTTCAGCTACGGTGTCTCAGCTGTGGACAAAAAGTCATTTGCCTAACACATTTAAGTGATTTGGCATGTCTTCTAGATTCAAGGATGTCCTTTTCTTCATTTATCCCTTCCTCAGAAACATTATCAAATAAAGCGTTACCTTTGGAATGTACATCTCTAAGGACTTTGCAAAGCTTAAAAGGCCATAGAGGTTCCTAAACAGAAAACTCTCTTATTCAAGTCATTTAAATAACCCTAACAGAGTAAAATATCTGTCTCTCTGGTCACTTTCTTATGGGTTTCTGAGACGCCATAATTACCTAGAATTTCAAGACATGAAGGACCCCTTATTTTTCAACATAATTCACCTTCCTAGATCAGCATCTTAATTAACATCAGCTCGAATTACATAATCTACTGTAGCATCTACAATACGTGCTGGCATGAGAAGTCACATTCATGGAACAAAAGCTTAGCTGATAAGAATGATCTAAGGATATAAATCTTCACTGTACGTTCAGTGATACTACTGGTATTATAAGTTTGTCACCCAACACATCCTACCCCTTTGGAATAGACGCCTTCTACACATCAAGCAGATTATCTCACTGAAAACCTTTAAATCTTTAAAGCAAAAATCAGTTATTCGGATGGACAACCGTGCATTCATGACTGGTATTAATGGTAATGATCTGCTATTCTGAGGGGACTATTCTGTCTTTATCATTCCAAGGGTGATGTAACTAAACTTCATTATTGCCTCCCATCTTTAAGCTTACTATAAACCCAGGAATCTATAACTACTGTTAAAGTCACTTATGCACATAGTACTTCTCCTGAGTCAGCATTGAAAAGAGGCCCTTTTTCTAGTAAGTGTAAGTGTATCTGGTTAGTAGTTTAATGAATTAACTAACCAGGACTGAATAAGGAAAAGGTGCATGCACTGCCTCCCTCATGTGCAGACGCTAACCCACTTAATGGTACTCACATTCCAAGTTGTCACTCAATATAATCTCACAGCAACTACGGTGTTGAACATTTAGTCTACTCCAAGAAATCTTGAACTAGTCTTAGTCACTCACTCCTTTTCTTCCCAGACGTCCTTCTGTTATCCATCCATGTAGTCAATTCCAGGTGAACAGCTGATGATGCAGAAGACCTTCTTCAGCACCACTGGGCAGCCTAGCAGCTTCTTAGATTTCTGTATGTATGGAGGAGTTAATGCTGGTACTCAGAGACCTGGGAAGAGGAGGTTTATTTGTAAATGCAGGGTTAGGGTTGGCAAGCACTAGGACGTCTAAACAGGTACAACTTTCCCTGGCTGCCAAACATCTTCCACTTATCCCATTAATGCAAATGGTGCCTTGTTTCTCCAGATCCTCATTATTCTCCTTTGCACTGAGATGAAAAAAAAAAGCTCATCCACCATTTTGTTGGGCCTTAGTTTTTTAGATAAAAATGGAGAGCAAATATTTTGATGTTGTTTCTTACTTATTATATCCCCAGTTTGTCATTTCTGATAGTAAATTCTGAACTTTTTAAAACCAGAGTTCTTCTTACATGCATACCTAATCTGCTACTTTTTTATGTTCTAGCCATTAAGAAAGGTCCTATCTTTGATTTAAGGGGATGTCCTTATTTTTCTTTGGTGTTGAACCTGTTGGATATGTAACAATGGATATGTAATTTCAACTGTGTGCCTCTGGGATGAAGATTCCCTAGGAGAGGTACAACATATGTGTACTTTTTGGGGAAATAGCATGAGATACAGAAGTACTCTATTGATGTAGAACACATTAAGCTTTATTTAATGGAACAAGTTATGTCTGTTAAAAATTCTCCTTTACCACTTACTTTATCTTTAGCATTTGTCTGTATCAGTTTTGCCATTTCATCCTTAAAAAAGTTCAGTTCTAACAAGTACCACATACTCACATCCTCTGCTCAAGACGTTCTAGCTGTTGTACCTCAGCATAAAGGTAGGGAGGAACCAATACAAAAATTAGAGTTAAAGGTGTTGGCACTACAGTGGAATCTGTTTTGTTGGCTTCTGATATTGAATTAAAAAAATATTTGAATCTTTGGTTTCTAGGTTAGACAAGAAGGCTCCCCCTGTCCATTCATTTTCAATGTCTCCTGTGTTCACAGCCTCTTGTTCCTCTGTTATGCTCAAAACTGAATATAATAGACTGGACAAAGACAAACTGAAGTCTAAAGGATGGCATCCTGGTATCCTGTCTACTACTACATCTGTTGGAGACAGTAATTACAGGATGATTTTTTTAACAAGATACCTCTGAGTTTTTCATCAATACAACAGTTTTGGTGCACTCCTGAAGATACAATCTTTGACCCCTTCAGTGTTGATTTTGATGTCAAGACCAATGCCAGTAAAGACCATTTTCATGTTAATGTTGGTACTGTGACCCCATGACATCCT
Organism: Protopterus annectens; assembly: GCF_019279795.1. Lineage (NCBI taxonomy): Eukaryota > Metazoa > Chordata > Ceratodontiformes > Protopteridae > Protopterus > Protopterus annectens. The sequence goes on from NC_056727.1 coordinate 744,275,866, forward strand.
CACAGAGGAGACGGCAGAATACCTGTATGTCTAGCCAGCAATCTGCTTGCGTTGTACCTTAATTGGTCATATCTTGAGGGATGCTGTCATAGCTGTTTGAGAAAACTCTGATACAGTAGCTCCTGTTCCTAAAAAGTCAGGAGGTTTGATCAGATACATGTAACAACCTTGTTTCTGCCACTGCCCATAAAGAGGCTCGGCCATATCAGAACATAAATATCCATTCATTAGACAAACAGTCCAGAGAAATGTACATGTTAGGGAAAATGATGTATATACAGTATCCTCTGCATTTTTATCTAGAGATATTACAATGCATTTTACTCGTGGTAGATTTCAAGTGAGTTATCTTTTAAAAAATGCACCATATTCTGCAGCACCTGCCAGACAGGCACTTAAACAGAAAACAAGCATCCTAATGTTCAGCTTTATCATCCATGACTACCAGCCTAATGATGTGATTTCTATGTAATGCAGCAGGTTCAAGCCAAAACCATGGTATTTGACATTGTTGTGGATTAGTATTCATGTCTTTAGTTGATGTTTTTTTACTGAGGACATCCAGTTATCTTGGATTCCCCTTTTGTGGTTCCTTTAAGATGCATTTCAAGAATATAGAAAAGGCAGCAAGACCCAGTTCAGGCACTGCATGGAGTAGAGGAATCAGCCAGAAACCAGGGTAACTTTCAGAAAAGTCATGGGCCTAATGATAAAGACCTGCATCAATATTTAGGCAGCCACAGCCTACCTAAAGGTAAACAGCTACAGCCATGGGCCTTTGTATAACTCCCGCTCTCTGAAGGTAGTTGAAAGCCACTTGTCCCTTCACCTCTCTGTGTGGAAAATCATAAGCATGGACATGCGGTTCAGGACTCTCATATCCAGAAGATACAAAATTCCATTCAGATAACAGGCACATTTATACATCTCTTCCCTTTCCAGATATACAAACCTATCAAGAGTCCTTCAGGCTTCTATAAAAAAAGAATCAATAGATCTCACCAGACAAGAAATGGCCAGGGTTTTATTCCAGATTCTATTTAGAGCCAAAAAAAAAGACCAGTAACCTCAAAATAGCTTTGAACTGAAGTTGGCTAAATGACTTAATCTCCAAAAAAGTGCTTTTGCATGTCCACAGTGAAGTTGCACCTTACTTACTTAGTCAAAGGAGAGACGTGCTGTTTGTACCTCTGAGATACCTGTCTTTGCACTAGATTCACAAAGGGGTCCAAGTAGTATCTCTCCTGTAGGGCTGGAACCAGTCATTAGCTGTAATGGACTCTTCCATTCAGACTCACCTCGGCACCCAGGATGTTTCTTAAATGCATGACCTTAGTTACAGCCCATCAAGGGTTGCAGGGATCCAGTCATTTCCCATACTTAGATGACTGGCTTTTAGCAGCAGGTATGGATTAAGATTTCAAAGCATGTGTTTTCACACTTTTGTTCTCTTAGCATAACCTTGGGCCTTACAAAGTCACAGATGTGAAAGTACTAAATTTTTTAAAATCAAAAGCATATTTTAAATGTTTTTCTCTGTGGTACTTTTGAAAACAATGTATTTTTCATTCACACCATAATATACTTTGTTGTTTTCTTACAATCAACAGTCTTTATGAAAGCAGGAAATAATTTAATGAATAACAAAATGTTGTGCAATTCTTCCCTTCAAACAGCAGTGTTTACTACAGCAGTTTAGTTAATTTCTCATCAAGATGGAATGAAGAAACTAAACACGAGTGAAGAGAAAAGAGCCCAGCACTCATTCCCCTCCTGGGTGACAGGTACAGGGAAATGTGGTGTACAGAAGTCCATCTCTCTGGCTCTGCCCCAAATTCTTGTGATCAAGGCACAGCTCACAGACAGTGTGAGGCTGGTAGTGGCCCTCAGCGCACCAAGGTCAGTTCTTCCCAGATTCAGCTTGTTTGTGAATGGAGCCCAAAACGAGTGCTAAACTCCACAGGACTGATGGTGGACAAGTACTGTTAGGGAAAGTTGAAATGAACTTTGAAGATAGAGTTCAAGAGGGTGTGAAACTGTTTGGAGGAGAAAAGTGGGGTCCATGTGGTCCGCCAAGAGGATTCAACTCGCTGGCCATGTTGGCTCCCTAGGAAGGCAGATCAACCTTCTCCTCTGGAGGAATGGGGATCAGACCTGTGAGTGCTGGCCACTGCTGGACACCCTTCTTCTGTAGTGGTGAACTGCAACTGGCTCTGGGTGAGCCAGGAAGGCTGCACAGAAAGAGGTACCCCTTCCTAGGGGGGACTGTTACAGCCTGCTGAAGCAGCTCTCTCCATGCCGAGGGTTGTGTGAGATGAATGCTGTCGTACCCACCCCAGCCTTCACACAGTGGTGGTCCAGGGGCCCCTGGCTCCCAGCAGGACAGTCAATTGGGCTGGAGTATCCTCAGTGCGGCATGACTACATCCACAGCCAGGCTGGTGGGCTCACCTCAGGCACACAGGGTCCAAGGTGATGTCAGTGACCCACCTGTCTCATCTTGAAACATGGACCAATGAGTCTAGCAGGTGCATGAGTCTGAGGGTGGGCAGGAGACCTCATGGCACAATGAAAGTGAGAGCTGGAGTGCACTGGCCAAGGCAAGAACCCCCTGACCCATATTGGGAGTGTACTGCTGGCCCATCTCACCTGTCCCATCTGGGAAATGGAGCATGAGTATACCTGTTGAGACCCAAAAGATGGGCAGGGAAAAGCCAGTAGAAACTCTGGTAGTGGTCATGACATGCAAATGAGTCACCCGACCTAGGCATGGTGGAGAAAGACTAAATGAACCATCTAGTAGCTGGTTCCATCCAATGTTTCCCCCAGGATAGCTGGTGCTCAGCAAATGCAGTTTTATCTGGTAAAGCAAATGATTAGGGGTCTTAGGCCTAAAACCTCTTCTTAAACTTTAAAATGGGGAAGAAGCCCAACCTGCTGGCTTGGAACTGAATGTGGAATGTGAGCCCCTAGTTAAGCATATTTGGTAAGCAGAACTGGCACTGCAGGATGAACCAGATGCTGGGATAAGGCACCCGACGCTGACATACATCAGACCCCAGACCCAGAAAAGGGGTTGGTTGATATAGACAGCAGGTCAATGGCCAGGGAAGTCAGAATATGCTAAGGAGTGTGTAACAACTCACTTGCTGAATCAACTAGCCCTGAAAATGGATGGTGCTGGAGTGTTGTGCACATACATGGAGAGTGGCGAGTAGGAGATCTTGGTGGTAGTAGTGAATATTCAAACGAGAGCTTTGAAGGCCAAAGTGCAGAAGTGTTCCATGTTAACAGCAGCTGAACATAAGTCAGTCAGTACAGAGAGATAGGCAAGTGCTGCTCTGAATGGACAGGCCATGACCTCGACTGCTCTCAGCTGACTGAAAGGGAGTAGGGTTCAGATTCCAGAATCCAGAGTGGTGGCGACAAGCACCTCTTGGCATCCAGTGTGGTGATCTAAATGATCTCATAGATGCCAGTGGAGGCCCCTGGAGGAGTTCTCTTTTCTATGGAAAGGGTAGGGTGCCCTGGAATGGATCCATCCCTAGGGAGGGAGCCGTGCCCTTGAAAGCATCCCGGTTCCAGCAGCATCAAGTGAGCTCTCGCTGGCCCTTAAAAATCTGTGGGTGAGGGTGTAAGTCTTGCACCGGGCCATACCCATATCTGCAGCAGGTCTCCAAGGTGAACAGCCTCTGGCATGTTAGATCAATGTAGGTAAGGGAAGTCGGTGAGCCAGATCTGCAAATTTGGGATAAGGATTAGATCTAAGGGCTGGGTTGGTTGGGCTCAGGCATGAAGCAGGGCTGGGCATGCCACAGCCACACAAGTCATTGCCCCCTTGCTACACCCCCTCCCATGCACCAGGTCCTTCCTGTGGATCACCCCAGTTGTGGCGGGTGCCTGTGTCAACCAGCATCCTGCACAGACTGGGGGAGTCTGATTGTTTAATTAAAACAAATCACTGCAAAGGCCTGAGATGTGTGCTGATGTGATGTGATTTCTGCCCAGTGCTTTGAATGTCAAAGTGAACAAATTCAATGAAGTGTGAGTAAATGGCGGCAGTAACTATGACTGTCTTAAGGTAGCCGAATGCCTCATCATCTCATTAATGGCACACATTAATGGACAAACAAGATTCCCACTCTCCCAACGTACTATCTAGTAAAACCACAGCCAAAGGAATAGGCTTGGTAGAATCAATGGGAAAGAAGACCATGTTGAGCTAGACTCTAGTGATACAGGTTAGTTTTACCTTACTGATGATGTGTTGTTGCGATAGTAATCCTGCTCAGTATGAGAGGAACCACAGGTTCAGACATTTAGTATAAGTGCTTGGCTGAGGAGCCAATGGTGCAAATCTATCATCTGTGGTATTATGACTGAATGCCTCTAAGTCAGAATCCCACCTAAATGTAATAATGCAGCACTGCTGTTGATCTCTGGTTGGTCAGGGATAGCCAGTCACCAGGTTGGCAAGGAGCACTGCTTGTCACTAGGTCAGAGCATGGATGGGAGGGGTTGCCTCTTTCCAGCAGTGCACTACACATTGATGGGGAGCCAGGTGCTAAATCATTCATAATTGACTTGATTCAGAGTTGGGGATTCATACATAGCAGAGCAGCAAAAACCTGTGATCAACTGGAAGTCAGCCCTCAAGCCAAGCTTTTGTTGCAGGCAGAAAGTTGGGCTCCACACCCTCACAGGGAGGGGGGAACCTGTCCTTACTTGGTCTGCTCCATGCCTGCTGCTCTTGCTGGTCTAGATTGCTGGTGTCACTTTGCTTGATGACAGTGGGAGAGGTTGTATGGGGCAATGGTGGAGGGGACAGTCTGGGAGCTCCCCAAAAGTGAGACCTCCCACATGGGTAGAGGTCCCAGAGTCAGCCCCTCACATTGTCTCTCAGATACATCAGTCCAGATAGGCAAAATGTGTCCAGGCAAGGATGGGGCTAAGGATCCATGACCTAGGCTTATGAGTTGTCCATGGCAGGGGACTGGGCTCACTTGCCAAGGGAAATTATGGTCTTGGAGCATTTCAGATCTAGGGCTGACCAGGGATGGGCCAAGGATTGTCCTGAAATGCCAGATTTGGGATCCCATCCCCTAGGCCCTCAGAAAAGTGGAGATAGGGCCATTGGAGCAACTCAGAGCTGGGTCCAGTTGGGGGACTTAGGTCAGTCTCCTGATGTTCACCTGGGGTGGGTGGGAATGCCTCTCTGCAAACAGCACCATCCTGGAGGTAAGGGTTCATGAGCCAGGTGGCTTGATGCAACTCACATTTGTCAAAACCTTGGTCCACTGAGAGGAGAGACAGATGCACACTGTGAGGGGAGTGGGGATGTGGGGATCCAGGGCTATTACCCACGTGAGGTTAAAAGCTCTAGGTGCAGGGTGGAGGGGAGAATCCTCAGAATGGAAATCCTGGATGAAAGCCTGTCTGAGGACCTTTGGCTAAGTGGAGTTCCATGCGGCTGGGCATGATAGGAGGGAAGGTACCCTGAGAGGCACTGGGACACAAACAATCTGGAAGAATTATGCAGCCCACAGGAGATGTGGAAGCATGAGAGACCCTGGCAGGGGACCATGGCTGGGGAAGGATTGCTCTCAGCTGGGTAAAAGTGGAGGCCTGGAGGGGTATATCCCCAATGGCAGTCCAGAAGGGAGAATGAGGAAGAAAGCAGCTGATCCAGGAGAGTTCCTCCATGGGTGAAGGGGGTCCAGCCCAGGTCCAGCCCAAGATGGAAGTCTGAAATGGAGAGTGAGGTAGAAAGCAGCTAAGCTGGCACAGCTCCTGCCCAGATGAGAGGATCCAGCCCAGGTCCCCCTCAGGGACAGAAATCTGGATGGGAAAGTAAGGTAGAAAGAGATTGGGCCTGGAGAGCTCCTGCTTGGGTGAGGGTAGTCTGATGGTGGGTGCCTCACAGAAAGTCCAACATGTGCACCATAGATAGAGTCCTCCCATGGAAGTCTGGATGAGGGCGGACCTGCACCTTGGTGGCCAAGGGGAGTTCCATGATGACAGGCAGGATTGGAGGGAGGGTCCCTTGAGAGGCACCAAGGAGCAAATGATCTGGCACAATTAGGCAGCCTGTAGGAGGCATGGAAGAGGTGGGGACTCTGAGTGAGGCCCTCAACCAGGGAAAGAGGTCTCTTGGCTGGATTGAAGTTTAGGCCCGAAGACATTTGCCTAAATGGAAGTCCAGAATGTAGTGCAAGGCATACAGTGGCAGGGCTTGGATAGCTTCTGCTTGCTGAGGGTCAAGGGGCCTTGTCACCCCTCCCTGAAGAAAGTCCAGTAGGGACAGCAAGGAAGAGAGCTGTGGGGCAGGGAGATTGCATGTTCAGGAGAAGGGCATCTGGCCTTGCACCTGGACCAGTGGGCAGGGGTATCCTGATGTGTTAGAGCAGCCCATAGAGGAGAGAGAAAGAGTGCAAGGGCGCCTGGTCTTGGGGCTCTGGTCCATAAGAATGGCAAAGTCCCCTGTGAGGCACTGGATCAGTAAGATGGGGGGACTCAGAAGTACAGATGAGGGCAGAACTTCCCCTTAGTGGCCAAGTGGAATTTCACGAGGATGTGTGGGATTGAAGGGAAGGTCCCCTGAAAGGCACTGAGTTGCAAATGATTCAACATGATTAACCAGCCTGCAGAAGATGTGGAAGTAGCAGAGGCCTGAGCGTGGACCATGGCCGGCGAATGAGGTAGCTTGGCTAGGTCAAAATGGAGGTCTGTAAGAGTCTGCCCAGACAGAATGCCAGAAGGGAGTGCAAGGCAGATGGTGGCAGGCCTGGAAGAGCTCCTGCTCAGGTAAGGGAGCATGCAGACATGCCCCACTCCTGGATGGAAGTCCAGAAGGGAGCTTATAGCAGATTTGGTGAGGCTGGGAGAGCTCCTGCCTTGGAATGGGGCATGTGGCTCTGCCCTCCTCCTGGATAGAAGTCTAGATGGGAGAGTGAGGTATAAAGCAGCTGGGCCAAGAGAGCTGCTTCTCAGGTGAGGGCCATCTGGCCTTGCCCCCAGACCCGAGGGGCTCTTTTTAGTGTGTACTTTTAACTCCCAGTGAGTGTGTCTTGAGCCTTTAAAAATGAAATTATCATCTTACAGTTCAAACAAATATTCATAAAGCTGGAACTAGTAGAAATTACAAGAAAACTGTAAATGGCAAACTATTCAGGATAAATTGATCTTTACATTAGTGGCATTCATTCAGTTTGATGCTTTAAACTGGATTTTATAAGCCAAAATAAAGGCAGTGAATATTAATTTTGTAATGTTGTATAAACAGCTTATATCTCAGTAACCATTCAAGCAAGACATATACTGCCCACATTATTTTCTTTATACAGCTGTGAGCTTTCATATGAAGCTATGCAGTTCTTTCTGTGTTACTTGAATGTTGAGATATTTAGAGAAATATGAAAAATATTACAAGACAAATAAACAGTACACTAATAATATTCAATATCTCTTTAACTGCATTATACAATGGTATCAATAGAATTGTGTTTGCTATCATATATACTTTAAGATGAAATCTTGTGATACATCATATATAGCATGAGTTTGGTACTAATAATGCAAATGTGAGCAAGCAGTATTTGATGCCTAGATGTGTCAGTAGGAGGTAACTGTAGACACGCATGGAGGCACACTCCAGCTATAATGAGTTAAATATAACCTTGCTAAACTCCAAAGATCTCTTAGATGAAGTGCACATAGCAAATACCCTCAGCATCCTCAAATGAACTCTTTCAAAACAACATCTACATCAATACATACAGCCTCATCTCATGCAGCTTCTACAGCAAGCTACCACACAATCCAACATTCCGGTCATTGGAGACTCCATTGTGAGATACACTAATATCCCTCTCACCAGGCTGAGTAAAGAGCTAAAAGTCATGGTCTTTTGCTTATCAGAGGCCAAGATCTTTCACATTACTCATGCACTCAGGTCATTATTGGACCACAAGTACTAGCATGACTCAGTCATAGTTCACCTGGGTTTAAATGACCTGTGATGCACCTCCCTAGACTATATGAAGAGAGAGACATCATGGAGCTCTCAGAATATGTGTCCCAGGCTACTATTCTCTAAGGATGATGCCATAACATGAACAGAAGATGACAGACTTTAATGATTGACTTAGTTTCTGGTGTCATTTTAAGGGGGTGCAATATTTACTAGCATAGAAGGATATGGTCAACAGACCACACTATTTTGCCAGGGATGGTCTGCACCTCTGCTCTCTAGGCTTTTGAATATTAGCTAAAACATTGCCCTTCTCCATAGTGCCTTTTTAGGCAATGCAAAACAAGCAAGACCCTAAAGTGGATCACACCATAAACTCCAGAACCTCAGATGAATAAACCAGTCCTTATTGTGAAAACAAAAGCAGTTTATTGTCAAAAAGTTAAGCATTTTTGTCTCAATTATTTAAAGGAGACTTCTTCAGAACTAAAAAAACCTCTCTAAAAGCAACCTTATATAATAAAATGATTACCTAAGTAATTAACATAATTGATGCATTCATTATTTTAAACCGCATGCTCATAAATTTGTATTTAGACATTGCATATAAATTTCCAAATAATAAATATTACAAAAAGTATTAATTGTAATCTAAAAACAAATGTCACTTTAATTTAGTTTACCATAGTTCTAAAGCTCTCATTTTAGAACAGGGGTTAAAGACAAATATTCATTAATAGCAGGTGGTATGTTAAACTTCAACTGTATAATCCAGTAAAATTCTTTTAACTCAAGGGAAAGTTCCCACCATCCACCCCTAAGTTGCTTTGGTACTTGTTCCAGAATGGCAAAACTAAAACTGGTAAAACCATGACAGTGTAATGTGTGTTTATATAGGGAATTGTTGATATTCTGCTTTGAAAATGCATAAAGATGTTCATATATCCTGGTTCTAAACCTCCCCTCTGTCATTCCTGTATAATAACCACTACAGGTCTGGCAAACAGAAATATATACCAGACCTTTAGTGTTACAATTACCTTTTGCTAGGTTAAATCTGTATCCTACATCTCTTAAAAAATGTTTTTGGACTCTAGGATGAAGTTATATTGCCTGCAAGCTACACACTTAGTAGTGGCCTTTTCAGAAAGGGGTGTAGAATTCAAAGGTAGTTCGAATAACAATTTCAGATTTTTCCCTGTCTTATAAACAAACCTAGGTTCAATCCCTAGGGTATTCAAAATACTTGTGTTCCTTTTAAAAATCGTCCATTTTTTAGAACTAATTGTCCTAACTTCAGCTGCCCCCTCACCGAATGGTATAACCATACTATCACTATCACTGACTAGTATTTTTTTCTTTGTAATAGCACCTGACATATTACTTACACCTAGTAACAACTTATATTTGGAGCCCCATCTGGCAAGAATTTCTGATTTAATAGATTCAAGTAAATTAATGGGGTAACCTCTGTTTGTGAACATATCAGTGATAGTATCCATTTCTGTTTTATATCTGAGCACATATGTGCCACCCTTACTAGTTACCCTTGTAAATATTTATTTTTGTAAAGTTTGGGTGGCAAGTTTGTTAATCCAAATAGTTATTGGAAAAAGTCTGTTTCCTGAATATTCTAGAACTGAAGCTGCCTTGTACATTATCTTTATAAAGTGTAACATCCATGTAATTTATTATACTGTCTGAAGTTGGTACAGTGAATTTAAAGTGATCACATAACCCGTTTAAGTATTCCATAAACAAAGTTGCTTGATCAAATATCCAAATATAAGCCATTACTAGGCAAAGGAATGGATGAGGGCAAGATGGTTCACACTGCCTACCCTGACCTGGTCAAGGTATTTGTCACAATACCCCACTTGGGCATTGTTGACATACTCAAGAGGTTAGGTAGAAACCCTTATGTGACCCAATGGATAGTCAGGTGGCTCACAGACAGGATCCAGGAAGTTAGACATGGGGGTCCACCTCTAAAAAGAGGCTAGTCACAAGCAGAATCCCTCAGAGACTGGTCCTGGGACCACTGCTTTTTGGTATTTACTTCTCTTAAGTCAAGGCCAATGTACATGGCCTTCGCATAACTAAATTTGCAGATGACTGCAAATTAGGAGCAGTAATAAAATCTCCCACCAGCACAAATGTTCTTCAGGAAGGGCTGACACAGACAAATAACTGGTGTCAGAACTATGAACTAAAACTAAATGCCAAGAAATGCATAATAGTATCAGAAAGTTATCCATCCCTAGGTAACTATCATATTGATAGCACACCCCCAAGAGCTGACCAGGTAGTAAGGGACATGGGGACACACATCAACAGTAATCTAGCCTTTGACCATCACACGTCTATAGTAATGAGGAAATCATTATGTGTTTTGTAACGTATAAGCAAAGGTATGGCATCTGTGTCCAAAGGGGGTCATTGTTTCACTGTATTCAGCAGTCATTAGACCTATCATTGAATATGGTGGTCCCTTTGGGATGTACCTTATGTACCTAACCAGGCACATCCAACAACTGGAATGTCCACGGAGGTTCCTCACTAAAAGAATACAGAGAGTGAGTAACATGTTCTATGCAGACCTCCTTAAGGCCCTATCCATCCCTGTATTCTGTTTCCTACAGGCTGTTGATGGGAGATCTATGCCTGGCATAAGGGCATTGTCAGACCCCACTCTGATGGATCTCCTGCATATCCACAAAACAAACAGCACCAGAACTCCCTGTTCTACAGACTTAAACCTTGCCTGTGATATAAATAGGATCTGTTGGAGGGACAGGTATATATTCCAGAGACTAACCCTGTCTCTGGAACAGGCTCCCATCCATGTGAAGCAGAGTTCCTCCCTAATCCAATTCAAGTGTAACTTGGACAACTTCATGGGGAACAGTACATTCATTCCTGGTTTGGTACCTATGCCTCTAATGAACACAGACAGCCTGTAAATTGTTTATCTCTCAGGCACCAGTTTGTAAATGTTTCATTTCCCAAGTCCCTGCTTACACTTAACAAGGGAACCAAAACTTGACAGAGATCTGGGATGCATGGCTAGGCTTAAAAAGGCCCTTGTGGACATTAGCCTAGTAAACACCTGTGAAGATTGAAATGCTGTATGATGCTTCTACAAAACAATTTTCAGTCATTTCATTTGAACCACTAACAAGCCAGCAACATTCCAATAAAGTAAAAATGCAACACTGAGTTATTTATTTTTGGAAGGAAGGAAAGATATTAACCAGTGAGGAAAATACATCCCTTATTTAGTTTTGCTGTGAGTCAGGGTGGTGGTAAGAATGCAGCCAGTACATCATCAGAGGAATATACTACTGCTGTGCTTTTCTCAGAATCTGGACATCAGATGTGACAGAAAACTAAAAGGGATGTTCTACCTTATCTCACGTTCCAAACTGACACATGGGAGAGTGGGAGGGGAATAGAAACCCCTTTGTACAGCCATTCACAGTATCGTACATGATTCTCAAGGACAGGGCACTGAGAAAAAGACGGAAACCACTAGTTCATTACAAGTATCATAGGAGGGCTGACACCATGGCCACTATTTCAACACAGTATATGGTACTGGACATACAGTCAGCTGCCATGTGATACAGTAGTTCTCAGTCAACACCTTAATGTACATTAGCTAGCTAAAGTTTAATATGGGCTGTTGTCACCTGCAGCTGGCATTCTTTTCTTTGTTATTGTGAGAACCTCTTCATCTTCTGGGCAGCATAACGCTTGCCTTTCTGTAATGCATACAGTGTAACTTCTGGTGCATTTTTATCTGGGTAAAGAATAGTTTTGGAGATGCTAGTGAACCTTATAGTGTGGTGCTTCTATATAAGTTATGCTTATTGTTTTCTGTTATAGGGCATATTATATCTTTCATTTAAATGTCTTTATTTATTGTTTGTTGACTAGATCAGCCCCAATAGGATAGTGGTCTCTTTTCAGGGTAGACTTTAAGTGGCATTTCTGTTACTAGGGGAAATTTGGCCAGGGTATCAGGGAACTTCCTCTCCTCTTTTTCAGAGGTGCTGTTGGATCTTTTACATTCACCTGAGCTACGACCAACTCAAGCAGATGGGACATTGGTTTAACATCTTATCCAAAGGATAACATGCTTAGGAGTACAGCACCTCCCTAATGTTAAACTGCAGTGTTAGCAATCCAGGCACCTGGGGTGGGAACAAACCTATAGTATTCTGGTCTTCCAACAACAAAAGGTGAATGCATTACCTGTTGAATTACTAAAACTGCATGTAACCCAGATGAAACTGTACTATCAAACATTTTTCAAAATTACCCTACACTGAAATTAAATGGTGGGATCCAATAAAAAAGTAGAAAAATGTATGGTAAATAAAATGATTTACAATGTAATATTGAAAGCAATATGTATATTCAGAATATACTATGATTTCAAGCCAAAATGACAAACTCTTCTGAATAAAGAAATTGTTGTGTTATGACTTTTTGGAAATATAATATGTTTTAAACTCTTTATTTTACACTTGAGTAATACTTTGCAGAACAGGCAACATGGTATATTTACTTCTCTGATAGCTATAAAACCGTTTGGTTATAGCACTGGGATTCACTTGTACTTCCTTAAAAAATGCTAAAGCGCTATAACAGCTACACTATAATCTTCTTCTTTAATTATTTTATTGCTGAACATCTTTTTTCATCATTTTGTTCCAAAAAAGGTTATAGAAAAGAAAAAAATAACATGCTTACTAAAACCACTGTATGCAATATCCTTTTATTAGGTGCCTTGCTTATGCTTTAATCTTTTTCCGTCCTGCTACTCACAGTCAGCTTCAAAATAATGCCCAGCATTTAGGATACACATTTCTTTGTTTGATCACATTTTCAGTTTTAGGATTTATCTAAGTACATTTTATTCCAAAACAGTGAGTGTGCTATATACTCTAATGAAAGCTCACTTAAGAAGGATTTCATGACCATCTTTTATTACAGGCTCTATGACTCATTGTTAAATTTAGAATAAACAAATGAGAAAATGGCCACCAAAGCAAATGCTCAGGTTAATAAAAAGACAAAACCCATGTCAATTACAAAGGTTATAACTAAAATCTGAAATCATATTTTATGCAATTGGATTCATCCACTTCTTGCTGACTGGATCAGTAAAACAAGGTCTTATATGTCAAAATAAGAAATGTGTGTAAGTTGTGCCATTTAATACCTCCATCTTGCAAGCTGGTATATATCACTGGTTTTGTCCTGACTAAAAAAGACATCCCTACCTGTCAACGCAGAAACTTAAATATCAAAACACAGCAGCCACAGGGATTGTCTATCACCAGAAAGAGCAAAAGTAAAAGCTACTGCCTGTCCTTAACCTAATGATACAGCACACATTTTATCTGACTCAGTTTTAAGAAACCAACATTCTATTCCTTTAGGTCGACAGCAGGACAGGTCTAACTTTTCAGAACATTTATCTCTGAACTTTTCACAAGATACAGATACAGGATTAGATTATTGGATGAGTCGGATGCACCAGATGAGAATACTGTTATAAATATTTTTGATTGCCGTGACAACCCTCAGAGTGAAGCTCTCATTAGAAATGATATCCTTCTACTAGGAGACTTCGCTGTAAAATCATAGTTTGTGATACTGCAATTGGGCAATGTACAGTTTCTTCTCTGCTAGGATATATGGTAAATGAGATCACTGAATTCATAAAACAAACTATCCAATGAGGTGGTTAAGTGCAGTAATATAATCATTCATGCAGATACTAATGATATAACTAATGTTAATGCAGTATTATTGATTTTGGACCTATTCATATTTGTAAACATATCAGTTGCTTTTAGTAGACTGATAATAATCGATCGCACTAAGGCTCTTATATTTAATACTTGGCTTAGATAATTGTGCACTGTCAATAATATAAAAATCTTCACTGCCTTGCAGGAGTACATCTTAGATGCTAAAATGCTCATGAAACATGCAGCTGAGTACCTTAGCAGCGGAAGAATCAAACTTCTATCCTCTTTCTTTATTTCTGTCTTTCTTTCTGTCTTTCTTTCTTTCTTTCTTTCTTTCTTTTTTTATTACAAATTCAGAACACTGTATTGTCAGAAATAGCAGACCTAATAATACTATAAATTGCTTTTGCAGCAATGTGCAAAGTACAAGAAATAAAAATGATGAGCTTAAGTTTATGCCAGAAAAAGAATTATTATAAAATTGCTGTAACAGTTGATGTATGGAATTTACATAGCAATACTTTTCCAGGATATGTAAAGTACAAATGGATTCAGGAGAATGTTAAAGGTAACAGAGTAATGATAGATGCTGATTCATCTACACAACCTAATCTAGTATTAGGAATGGACTTAAGTGTTTGCTATAGATATGCATGGTTTGAAAGACTGCACTTAAATAACAGCTTGTTATAGACAAGCTAACATGAGATCATTATCGCATCATAATTTGCTAATGTTCCTGGACAAGATACTTATGCATCCTAAGTGCAACATACTTTGGGACTTTAATTACAACAACATTGATTAGGAAAACATCTTCAAAACTTCCCAGTGTTTGATGGAATTTATTGACATAGTAACATTTCAAGGATTCTCTCAGTTGCAGGGGAGGCACTCTAATAGATCTTGTAGTTACTAACATAGGAAGGCTAATTTCAACTTTCAGACATAGAGGTTTCTGAACTCTCAAGAATGTCACACCACTATGTAGTAACATTTTAAATTACAAGGCCAAGACCATTGCAACTTCCCTAAGAAATGTAATTATGGGAAAATAAATTATGATTTAATAAAGGCTGATTTACAAAATGTAACTTGGTCAGTAGGGATGAATAGCAGCAAAAATGTTGATGGTTGCAACACATTAGACAAGTTAATGTATCACACCCCCAAATATAGTATACAGAATAAAAATACTATCTTCTCTTATCACAGATTCCCAAAATGGTGGAGTCAGAAGATTGTTAAAATATGTAAGGAAAATAGATGTGTATGTTTGTAAAGGAAGTATGTAATAAGAAGCAACAAAACCCAGTTAAATTGCATCACTGAAGACTTATAATCCAGAATCAAGACAGAAGAGGATACATTTGAAAAGCAATTGGCTAGGATTAGCAACAGGAAATAATATTATAACTGTATTATATCATACAAAAACAAATAGAACTCATACCTTTTCTCATACTGGGAGACAATATGGTGATCAATCAAAGATTAATAGCTAATGTGTATAACAATCATTTTTCCAGAATATATGAGTACATTCTACCTGAGGAAGTGATTATTCAGCCCAGTATTATAATGAGGAAGATCTGTCCTGTTATATCTATAAGTGTGATAAAGTCAGCATTAAATAAAGTAAAAATAAATACTTCCATAGGGCCTGACTCATTGCCAATACATTTAACAGTTAACCTAAACGTGAACTTAGATACTCCATCATTTCACATGTTCATTAATTTACTTTGAGTAGGTGTGGTATCCATGGGATGGAAATACTCTTAACATTACAATGATTTACACAATGGTAATGTGGATGATGTGAATAAGTACATACCTGTTAGACTTATAGCAACATTGTGAAAATGCTTTCAGTACTGCCTACTCAATATCCTTGGATTTGAGAAATGAATACTGTGAGACATTAATATGCATCAATATGGATTTATTAAGGGATGTCCCACATGCACTAATATGATTCATTTTTATAATCAAGTCACAATAGCTATGGATTTAGGATTGACATGCAGAACAGTCTGTTTAGATCTGGTCACACTTTTGACTCTTTACCTCATTCATCAATCCTCAAAGTGAGTTGATCTACAAAGAGCACAGTGCTAATATGACAAAAGTGGATATGAAACTAGTTAAGAGAGAAATAATAAGCTGTTGTTATTCAGGGCATCCAGTCTAATACAACTGACACAATGAGACATTCCTGAAAGATCTGTACTAGGGCCATTCCTGTTTAACCTGGTTTTTACAAATTTTCCAAAACACAATGTATTTTTGGAAAATAAACATACAGACAATTGTAAATTGGGTTTCATAATAGCCAGTAGTAAGGATTTTGATGAAATAGCTAGTATCTTGCAGACATTTCTTATTGTGCTTTAAAGAAGGAATAAAATTTAGCAGTGATCAGTGCTAGAGCTTATTCTTTAAGAAACATTCCCATTCCTTATGTATCACACTGCAGGAGTAAACAACTGGGGAAATTAAGAATATAAAGACTTGGACTTTCTAATAACAATCTAGTTATCTTTTTTATTTTCTAAACATGTGGACACAATTGTACACTAAACATTGTGGCAAGTGAATTCTTTATTAAGAAACATTACAACCAGAGATATTAAATGTATGATAACACTCAAAAAGGTGTGTATGAAACCTATTTTATAGTATAAAAGTAAAGTTTGTATTTATACTTCTTGTCAGTGTCAGTCTGTCCAAACAAAATTTAAAAACCAATAAGGGCAGGAGCAAATTTATCATAGGTTCATAGGTAGGTACTAGGCTATTGGCCTTAGGGCCTATATAAGCCTAGCCAAAAGGTACCCTGGCTTTCGCCACCCAATAAAATTATTTTCCTGTGCCACTGTCGAGCAGAGCCACAGAAGTGATCCCCGGGGTGAATTTCCTATCTCCCATCCAATCATCAAGATTTTTCTTGAAGAGTGCTAATGAGGAGCTTTATTTGATATAGCTAGGTAGTTTGTTCCAGAGTATGGGAAGTTTCTGGGACAGGAATCTATCCCTCCAGCATGTTCTGTTTATTATGGTGACAAGGTTTAGGTCCCTAGAGTGTGTAGCTCAGAGGGATTGGGATTTCTTTAAGTGGAGCATGTCCAAAAGCTCTGGGTTTGACATATCTTTGTATGTTTGGCAGAGATCACCTCTGAATAGGCGATATGTGACAGAGTAAAGCTGCAGTTTTTTGAGATGGTCTGCGTAGGGCATCTGTTTGAGGCTGGTAATCCTCTTTGTGAGGTATTTCTGTGTCCTTTCCAGTTGTTGTAGATGTCTTGTGAGGTACATACCAAAAGGGGCATTGTACTCTATAATGGGTCTAATGAGTCATGAGTAGAGGGGAACAATGACCTCTTTTTTCCTGGATGAGAAACATTTTCTGATGAGATGTGCCGCGTAGAAGGATTTCCCAACTACTGTGGCAATGTGATTATTAAAGGAGAGACTACTGTCTACCTGTGTCCCAAGGTCTCTTATCACACTTTTGGTGTTAAGTAGACTACTGCCTATGTGGTAGTTCATGGGTACAGAGTTTTTACCAAAAGGGATGACAATGCACTTTTTGGCATTGAGCTTGAGGCCATGGGTTTGACACCAGGCATCTGTCTCAGCGAGGCCCTTTTGTAGGATGTCCACATCTTTTGGAGTTTTGATTATGGCTCCTAGTTTGCAGTCATCTGCAAACTTCATTAGCCAAAGACCTTCTTTGTTAGCCTGTACTTCAGAGAAGTAGATACCCAACAGGAGAGGACCCAGGACTGAACCCTGTGGTACTCCACTTGTCACTGGATTGAAGTTGGATTTGGGTCTGCTACTTTCACAGTGTGGGTTCTGTCAGTGAGCTAGTTGGCAACCCATTTTGTGACATAGGGATTTATACCTAGTTTAGTGAGTTTACCTATAATTCCAGAGTGGGGGATGGTGTCAAAAGCCTTGGCGAGATCTAGATAGGCTGTTTGAACCACCTTATCCTCATCTTTGGCTTTGTTGATTACTTCAAAGAAGTCTATCAGGTTTAGGAAACATGATCTGCCTTTTACAAAACTGAACTGGGTGGGGTCCACAGTTTGGAGATTATCAATGTCATCATTTATAAGTTCCATGATGATACATTCTATAGCCTTGCAGACCAGGCTTGTCAGGCTAATGGAGCAGTAGTTTCCGGGATCTGTGGTGGCTCCCCCTTTGTGGAGTGGGATAACCATCACTGTGCTCCATTCAGTGGGCACATAGCCTGAGGTGAGGCTATGATTGAACATGGTACTTAGGTGGGGTGCCAGTTCATTCTGTAGTTCATGTAGAATGCAGCCTGGGATATTGTCAAGTCCCATGGATGCTGTGTTCTTGGCTTTGGAGAGTGTGTTTTTTACCTGTGCAGTCGTGATTACAGGAACTTTGCATTCTTCCAGTATAGAGATGGGCCCTTTAGAGGATGGGGGGGGGGGGGTAAAGTTAGCACTGAACCTATCTGCCAGGATGTTGGTAATATCAGTTGGTTCTGTATATTTAGTGCCATTGTGCTGTAACTCAGAGCAGATCTGAGTGTTGCCATTGAGATTCTTGACATAGCTATAGAATGCTTTGTGGTTGTCTTTAGAATCAGTGGCGATTTTGTTTTCGTAACTAGCTTTGATGGATTTTATGAGGGATCTCAGCTTCTTACTGAGGCTGACCAGGGAGTTCCTCCAATCATGGAATTTTACTCTTTTTTGCAACACTAAGCAACTTAACCTTTTCTCTATAAAATAATGTTATGCTAGAGGCATCATACGCATCATCTGAACCTGTAAAGGTTGTAAAATAAAGATTATTAAATAAAAGATATTTAAGGGAAATATAAAATCTTACCCTTTATGATGGCAATAAAACTTGTGAACACCATGATATGAGTTTTTGTTTTAAACGGTAAAGAACTTGATTAAGAAAACAATTTGTGATGAATTACAATCCCCAAATTTGGAATAATCTATTAGGGTAGATTTGGAAATCAGCTTCTATTTCAATTTAAAAAAACTTGGATTAATGGATTGATATAAAAGCTTTGGAGTCATAATTCTCAAAGTATGTGTTGTTCAGTGGCATTTAGGCCATACACAGTGAAAACATACTTGTGAAACTTGGGAAAAAGAATTGTAATGAACATGCCTCTCAAGTGTCCCTAAAACTGCATTTTCTGATAATTCATTGAGGACGAAAGTCAGTCAGTAATGCCTGATATTAGAGTTTTATATGTCTTAATGTTCAGAAAATGCATATTAATGCAAATGCATTGTGCTATTAACTTTCTAAACTGAATTAGAGTAACATTTAAAAATCGTCCCTGATTTGCAGAATTCATTCCTCCACTATTTCTGACTTTATCTCTGGTTCTTGAGCAAAATTCTTGGGTGTTATGACAATGTGGCATGCAAAATACTAGTCCTTTAAATGTTTTAACGGTAAAATATATCAAGAATGAAGAGCCTTTCTTGGAAATTCATTGTTTAGTTTCACAACTATATTTCTGAAAACATGTTTGAAAGAAAAAGAGATTGAAAGAGCATGACAAAAGGAGGTACTGCCAACACAGCTAGCTGGAATTTTGTAAATAATCATATGTCATTTGTGAATATCAACATGATTCATAGCTTGTGTTACAAATGTATTGGAAATGTATGTCAAGTAGGATGGCTTGTACAAACATGTGCTAAAGAGATATTTTGTAGAGTACTCAGCTTAGAGATGTGTCCACAGTGTACCCTACTGGAAGAGAACAGAAATGTACATAAACTATAGTAATTGTGTAAATATATATAGTTTAACAGTAAAAATAGGAACATAGAAGATTAACTCGCAAAACTTCAGAAAAATAGTTAAAATTAAATTACTTTATAACTGCGCCATAAAAGATGGTTTCAATGCAGGAAGGAGACAGGATGTCAAAAACTAGGGAGCCTTCTGCATTGTCTTGTATGTATTAAATTGTTTTATGTCTTCCAGCAGCTGCAAAGATCTGAGGGCTATATGTTTTCACAGGTAGATGCTAAATGCTTGCCGTTACTAGCAATCAGGGTTTAGCCTGGGAACTAAAGTCAGATGACAAGAAGTGATGTCATCCTGCAAGCATCCTAGAAGTAATATTTGAGATATTAATTTGAGGAGTCTCTGAGAGAGACAGAGTATTCTGTATTTTGTCTCTGACCTGACAAGAAGACCCATTCACCACACTTGCCTTGGTCTGTAAATAAGTTAACTATGGTACAGTAATTTCTTTTAGATATAGCCAGGAATACAGCTGAGTTTAATTTAGATGTTTTTCTGTATTTATTTGAGACTGTCCTGCAATGTTGTTTTAAATACTTCCTGTGATTCTGAACTCTGATGTAACTGTGATGGTTTACTGAGTATTTTCTTGTTCTTTTATTATTTATTATTAAATATATTTAAACCTTTCATTGTGGCTGATATTTGTGAGACATATTTAAGTTCTGAGAGTACTTACATACTTATCTGTTGACACTGTAGTCCACTCCTAATATCCTTGCTCTTGGTCAAACTACCATTTGTATTGATAGTAACATTACACAGTAAGATTGGACACTCTTTGTTAACGGCCTTAGAGTAGCTGATAAGGAGTGGCTGGTGGCAACCAAAACTACCTTATAGTCTGGACAGAAGGGGGCTTAGCTAGTAAACCTGTGCCAGCCTTTCCCAGGTGTGTGTGTGTGTGTGTGTGTGTGTGTGTGTGTGTGTGTGTGTGTGTGTGTGTGTGTGTGTGTGTGTGTGTGTGTGTGTGTGTGTGTGTGTGTGTGTGTGTGTGTGTGCGTGTATGTGCATGTGTGTGTGTATAAATCAAATCTCAAAGAGTGTGTGTGTCAGCAACTTGGGCAGCGACATGAAGCAGTGGTTGGACAGAGAGGGTGCTGGAGGTCTTGGCTTGGCCACTCAGCTGAAATCTCAACTGTATCAGTGAGGAATCTTACTGGGGATCTGGAGGAAGACAGAGAAACCAGCCCTGGACTGACTGTGGTCTCCTTGTGCTCATAAGGGAAATTGCACTTGATGCAGAGAGCTGCGTCTGGAAATACTGTGTGTGTACCTGTCATCCTCCCAGTGTGTATGTCCCCCACTGTTGCCAGTGGTAAGGATTGAGGATGCTTGATTACTGGACCAGTTGTGGGGCATCAGAAAGAGATACTAAGTTGTTTTGATGATAGATTTTTTTCCCTTCTTTTAAGTTAATTTAGACCTGTGAAATTTTTCATAGCATTTGGGATGTTTTAATAGACTTCATGGTGTTGTTTTAGTAATCAAAACTAGTTTGTAGGGATGGCACATTTTCTCATTTAGATAATTTCTCATAATGTATTTCTTAACTTGTGAAGTAACAGGAAGAGGCAAATTTGTTATTAGGTCTCCCATCCAAAAGCCCCCCCCACCAAGAAAGTAGCAGATTAAGTACAATTTCACTCCTCCTGATTAATCATTTATTAAATCCTGCTCTAAGTGCTAGGGCTGAATAACGTTATATTACCCATTCATGAATTAAGTAAATAAATTAGAGCAACCGAGCATAAGAAAACAGAATGGCAACCACAAGGCACAACCTATGTTTTTTTTTGTTTTATTACAAAAGATAGTAACATTTTTTTTTTTTGCAATTAGTTAGGAGAGGAGATAATACAACAAACTGTAGAACTGCATTAACTTCATCATGATGTTTCAGCGGTTTGATTGTTTTATTATATGTTTTCCTAAGGAACATATTTCACTCTACAAGTCTTTTGACACATTTTTGTAGTAATACAAATTTCTTGCTATAAGTTACTGTTTGTCTTCTAGCAGTAGCCCTGCAAGTTGCTATAAATATGAAAGCATTTGAGGATGACATGCTTGTATTATTAACAAAATGGAATTAAAGCTGACAGCAAGGATTTCTTACACAGCTATCTAAAGAACAGAGCAAATGTCTGGACCTGCTTCAGAGACTCACAAAATACGGAGACTGAACAGACAAAAAAAAAAAAAAAAAAGATTTGCATATACTATTTCTAAGACGGACATTTCTCTGAATATTCCCTTTACTCTGCAGTATTATAAGTTTGTGGAGGGGGGCACTCCCCTCTTCAAAAAACAAATTTAAAACAGAACAGCAATGCTTGATATTTCAGCGTCTCCTCTATTTCAATCTTATTTTTGGATGTGACAGCACTCAGTGTTACTAGTAGTGACATTTTGACAGGAAGTTGATGCGACTGTGAGTAATGAAATGGAAAGGAAGACGATGTATGCACAATCATAAAAATGACCACAGCCGACAATCCAAAGTTCTGCCAGCACAATGGCTATTTATACGGACATTTTAATAACATTTTCTTTCAATTTATAGGCATTGTTGATTTATGCAAAAATCACTTTACACTTAACTGCTGAATAAAAATAATTGGATTCATCTTTAGATACTAATTAATGTCTGTTGAACTGAAGTGTAGATCCATCCATTTTATACATTTTACACCTAATTCAGAGTTATGAGATGAGAGGCTTGCCCTAGCAAGCCTTGGATGTAACTCAGGAACAAGCATCTGAGTGGATGATAGACTGACACAGAGTATACTCACTCACACATCCAAAGATGCAACCATGTGCAAAGATGATACAGTATCAACAATAAACTAGCCAGGGTATCTCTGAACTGTGGGAGAAAGCAAAAATCTCAGGAGTAGCCTATGCAAATAGAAGAAGAGCATGCCAGCACTCCAAGGAAGGCACATCAATCTATAATGTAACATAATAATACAGTACTAATTTACTTTGATGTACATGCAGATTTTCTAATCATTTGCTTAAGTACCCAATTTCAACACACACACACACACACACACACACACACACACACACACACACACACACACACACACACACACACAATGTAAAATCTCATACTTGAATGAGACATGACATCACATTCAATACAGTTTCCAGTTGTCTATTTATATTTGTAACTATCAACCTTAATGGATGCATTTTATTTTTTACCTATATTTCAGTGTATTGATCAATGCCCAGTTCAAAGAAACAAATGAATTCCAGACTAGCTTTATAAATGGAGCTTTTGAAGTACTCACTTTATAATTTGTGCTGTCTGATGTACTTGGTTATAAAGTGGGAGATGCAGTGGATCTGTTCCCTGCATGGTGAGTGTTGGAAACCCCTTGGTAGAGCTCCATTCATTTTGCTAGACTTGTTCAAGTGGGCTTTGGAGTGATTGAATGTTTTAATTAGCCCCCCATGTCACACTAGTTATTGCTTTACACTTTGCGAGTTATGAACTTGTTGTTAATGGGTCTATCCATGTTCATTGATGACACTTCTAAACAAGCAGCAATGTCCATATACAGTGCATCAGCTATCTCAGCCCAGTTTGAGTTGGACAGGGTATACTTCAGATGGTATTACAGTAAGTAAACAAGTCGACATTAAATGTGCCACCACCACAAACAAATGTGTTTTTTGACACAGACAACTATAGAAAATGGGGGTAATTCATCAAGAACTTAGGCAGGTGAGCACTTTGATAATGGAAAGGGAGGGAGACAGTTGAGAGTGAATGAAAGAAAGAATAGAGGGATACTGAAAGACAGAAATAAACAAAGTAAAACCACTCAAAAGCAGCAAATAGATGAAAGAAGCGTGCAGAACAGACCACCAGCAAAAATCCAAGTTTATTTAAGCGCTTTTTGTCAAGTTTCAGACTTCATCAGAATAAAATCACATGATCATGACAAACATATACACATCACCCCACCTAACCATTGGTCAATGTAATGACATCATTTCCTCAAAAAAAAAAATTTTTTTACAAAGTTAATAAAATTGTTAAAACTTGATATTCTTGCAAAAAATCTAATTGAAAATACAACTAATAAACCTATAAAAAATTTGATTTTAATTTTAAAACAGAACTCAAGGAAATTATGTCATTAAGACCTGGTACTTGGCAAGCATTAGTTTTAATCTGCCATATTAATTCCTTAAATTCTAGCCATTCATCCATTGGTTCCCCTCTTGCTCCAAGGTCAATATGGTCTATGGCCCCAAACTAAAAGTATGTGTGGGGCACGCACAAATAGGCTTGTACAAAGCACTATTTATGTTTTTATTCCTGATGCCATACAGGTGTTTATATACCCTTTGCCTCAGTGCTCTTTTGGTCTTACCAATGTAAAAACTGTTGCATGTATTTTTTTATAGGTTTATTAGTTGTATTTTTAATTTGATTTTTTGCAAGAATATCAAGTTTTAACAATTTTATTAACTTTGCAAAAAATTATTATTTTTTTTTTTGAGGAAATGATGTAATTACATTGACTATTGGTTAGGTGGGGTGATGTATGTATGTTTGTCATGATCATGTGATTTTATTCTGATGAAGTCTGAAACTTGACGAAAAGTGAGAGAGAGAGAGAGAGAGAGAGACAGTTCCGGGAGTTCATAAAAGGGCCTAGTGTGAGCCTTATGACTCCCATTAAAAAGGTCTTGCTCCCTTTATGTGGTATTTAATTCAGACACATGTTAGCTGCAATGAGGAAAGACCTCATTATCAATTAATTGGCATGTCTCTGAGTTGCAGTTACCACTAAAGCATGCAGATCATTGTTGATCTACGTGTCGCTCTAGTTAAGTGCTGGTTAAGCATTAGTATCCCACACTTCGGTCCCCCCATACAAGTGCACATTCAAACACACACACCCACACACACACACACACACACACACACACACACACACACACACACACACACACACTCACAATACCCGTCCCTGTCCCTGACTTTTTCCCTGCCCTTATCTAGTGTTTCCCCCACCCCCCAATTCCTGTAATAGTTTAAATGTCTGTATGGCAATATTCTAGTTTCCCTAGTGGTTAGCATCCCCCCTACCCCAGTTCACCATAATAGTTTAAGTGCCAGTATGACACCATTGTAGTTTCCCTTGTGGCTAGTCACTCCTCGATTCCTATACTGCTATCACGTTTGTAGCTGAACATGGCCTTTTGGCCATGTTCAATACCACACTATGGTATGGCCAGCCATGGTGAGCTACACGGCTGAACAATTTCTTGAATCACTCAGGATGTAGATGCCTTACTAGAAGCAGTTTGGGAGGAGACAGTACATGGCTAATTAGCATATGCCTCTCTTCCAGAGCACCTCTTTAGCCTTAAGCAAGGCTGTAGAGCCATGTCTTCTTACTAGAGCACCATGCAGCACTGTGTTATGGCCATTTATGAATACAAAATGGTTCCTGCAATATGTACATGAATTGCTGAAACTTTTTAAATTCTCCAAATGTCACAGTAGTAGAAGTTGTTGTACACTTTGTTTATTGTGAAAATATGTAAGTTGAAACACAAGAAGATGAAGAAAAGAAAGCAGCAATAAGAAACAAATCAAGATAAAAATGAAAGTGATACGAATACAAAAAGGAAAAAGATGAAGGAAAAATGAAAACAGACTTAGGAATTATGCCTATCCAATTCTGCATTAAGACCAAATGCTTATTTCAAGGAATGAGCTTTGAATCACTATTTAAAGGAAATATTAATGAAGGAGTTCTGTCAGCACAGATAAATCCTTCCGGAAAGAAAGGATAGCTATAGTACTTGAAGATTTTCTTGTCATAGATGCAAACAGGGCACTTAGAAGAGTAAAATATTTCCATAGCTAAGATGATGCATAAGAAAGCTATATATACCAACACCTTATATATAAGGATACCAGTCCACATACTTGGAATAATGATGTAAAGAGATGTGTATGGTGAGCATGTGCATTAGTGAATGCAGTGGATATGTTTATCAGGCTGTGGCAGTAATGACGTTTGTTCTCTTGAATTGAAAGACTGAAAAAGCGTATTATACTATAAGCATTAGATGAGAAAGGTCAAATGGAATGTTTATGGGTTGACCAATCAACTAAGGAAAAGCATATTTGAAGCAATCATGACCTTTGGCTGTAGCATTTCAGGAGTCGCACTTTACTGAAAATGAACGTACAGCAACTATTCAAGGGTATATGGATGAGAGAGTAATAGCTGCTAAGTTTATAGAACTGTTTTTTCTTATATCAAAGTCAGGATTCTGAAAGAAATACTTACAGATAAAAAGGGTTGTTACATGGGGATTAGAATGCTCTAGGGGGAAATAGGTTTAACATCTGCAGTGTGTATTTTCACTAGGCACTTTGCAGCAAAAGAGTTTATAGAGATAATAAAAGAGCATTTTGTCTTTCAGTAGGTGGTAACTATACTGTGGGAGACTGAAATATAGTAATGAGCATTCGAGATGTGTAAGGTGGCCCTAGAGTAATACATATTACCAACGTTGGAAGCAGCGCCCTGGCAGGGGTGGGGGTAAAAGGGCATCTGATCTGGATGCTAACTTGTAGGAGACACTGAATGCCAACTTATAAGCTGTCAATAAAGTAATCCAAGTTACAATCATTCTATACACAGTATGTGAAGAAACTGTAAACTTGTTCTTTTTTTAAAGTGGTTAAACTATCTTTACAGAAACAGAACTGATTGTAAGTGTAAAAGCTGTCTTTTGATAGTCACAACTGCAATGTCCTAATGATAGGTTGCAACCTGTTAAACTGTTCTTAAAAATAACAGTTTACAATTTGTTCTTAAGTGATTGTCATTGTGATCACTTACAGACAGGGAGCAAAACTGCTCTGCAATTATACAAGAATCAGGGAGTTGACTGTATCCCCTCGGTAGCACATGAGACCCTTAATATTCTTATTATTAAAAGAAACATGGCTCAGACTGATGAAATATATATCTCAGTAATGTATGCATATTTAGGAGTATGGCTTTTTACAAATCTAATAGTGATTTAGTGATATATGTAAGGTCTTCAACATTTTAATTCAGAGTGCCACTACAGACTTTACATGGAGTTTTGAAAAATGGCATAATTAATTTGTGAAAAAGATAACAGATAGCTTCAGTAAGGATGGTCAGTCAGTACTTAAGGGATGGAAAAAGATAAAAAAAAAAAATGAAGTAGTAAAATAATATAAAAGTATATAGAAGAAACTTATATAACCAGATTAAAAAAGTTAAAAAGAAAGACTAAAGGCACTCATGAGCAAGTTAAATGCAGGTGACATAACAGTAGACAATGGAAAGATTACACAGGAGATGGAGGATATTTTAAATAAGAAATATAACTTCTGAAAGAGTCACTCGGAGAAGATTTTTTTCATAATCGTTCTAAAGATGAAAAAAACTCTTCTAGTGCTTTTGCAACCCCAAATGTCTCAAAGAATAATTGCAAGATTGCAGTCCAAGGTTGGAAGTGCCTTAAGTGGAGCTCCAGTAGTGACTGCAGAGTATTCTGATTGCTTATGTATTGCAGAACTAAATATGTAGAATATGAGAACGATATTCAGGGGGATTTGTGGGATCTGGGGATGCTAACGCTAAATGAGGATTAAGCAGGTGAACTAATGGCTCCCATCACTATGTGGAAAGCAATGAAAGGTGAGGCTAAGAGCCAAACCCTAGACAGCAGTGGTTTGCAAATATAAATTTACATAAATAACAAAGATAGAGTGGCTCCTGATTTGGTGCTGGTGTTTGAAACCTCAATAAAAGACTGGTGCCCTAACTGTTGAAACAAACCATTATATTGTTTTTTTCCATGATTACCATTCTCCTATCGTCCAATATCAATATCAGTATCACTATCAATATCAGTATCAATATCAATATCAGTATCACTATCAATATCAGTATTAATATCACTATCAATATCAATATCACGAGCAATATTAATATCAGTATCAATATCACTAGCAATATTAATATCAGTATCAATATCTATAACAGTGTCAATATCAATATCACTATCAATATCAATATCAATATCACTAGCAATATTAATATCAGTATCAATATCTATAACAGTGTCAATATCAATATCAGTATCAATATCAATACTTAGTATTGGCGGTAAAGTACTTTGCAGACTGGAATGTTATAATTTCATAATGTCTCTGCTTGTCTTTGTTTTTTTTTTAAATATCAAATTAAACATAGCTATACATTCATACTCAGTTGTGTGCATAAAGATACATGGGGCCTCTATTTCTATCTGATGTTATCAAAGGACACACAATAGCTGTGCCCACTGCTGTCAGTGTTATTTGCTTTATGCCTAGAACCATTGGCTGCAGTGGTATGGAAACCCACTGTATGAGGGTAAGACGCAGGGGTCAAAATAGCTTTATCTGTGGATGAGGTACTTGTAGGTTTGACAAGACCTGAACAGGATTTACATACATATTTA
>NC_056727.1:744308965-744323965 GCF_019279795.1 Protopterus annectens
CACCTGCAGCACAGAACTCAGCAGGCTGTTTTGCTTCTACTCCATCAAGCCAGACTGCTCACTTTGTCCTCCCCCACTGAGTCCATTCATCCAGCCCCATTGATACTAATTGAACACAGGTCATGTGAGGCACAGTAAGGACTTTATTCATCTGTGCCACAGGGCCAGGGAAAATCAGATACATGCATTTTGTCATCTTCACAAATAGGTACACAGGAATATTTAATACCTGTTGTTCATTTTTGGTAGCGGTTGTTTTATGGGTCATGAAACCTGGTGACAGTTTGACAGGCTTAAGATACCAGGAAAATAAATAAGGCATCAGTCCGTGAAGATAGTGGGATGGATTTCTTTATGGAGTTACTTCACGGATAAAGTAGCAATTATTCAGTCTAGGATGTGATGTAATTGCGTCTGGTGAAGTCAAAGGTAATTTTTAGTGAGGCCTGGTTTACTGAATTTGAGTTTTAGCTGATGTCAGTGTTGACTGATCTAGGTCAAGGAAATCATCTTTATCTGACTATTCAGCCATACTGACTAGTTATTGCTTGACAATGACAGGGGTTAGGGGAGAAGGGTGCAGACAAATACATAGCTTCCATCTGGAAATTTAAGTTTAAAGCTAATAAGGTTAATTGCAACTTGTTCATTACTCTTTCATCAGGGTACTGTGGTGGGTTTTCTCCCACAAAACATTATCTTCATTTTTAAAATTGAGTTGAAGATTCATCCAGCTGTGTTCATCTAGACAGAGCTTCAGTCAGTAGATATTTGGGAACATACTGAAGAAGTTGATGCAATTATAAATCTGGCGTGGTTTCTATGGTAATTCAGTAATACCTCTCTGATGGTGGAATTATTGTTAGATGAGTATCTTCTGGTAATATTCACTACATAGAATTACTTTTGGAATAGCAGAAGGGTTACACCTTCAAGTTTTTATGGGCATGTATCATTCACGAAGGATTTATATCATCCAGAAGCCAAGGTGTTAGCACAGTATCAAGCTTTATGTAAGATTCTGAAATGGAGGTGAGTTTTCCAGAAACATCTGCAGTGCAACAGCATTTTTTGAGATAAGGTCAGTGTTCTTGGCAGAGGTTAATGTATTCATGTACTCATACAAATTCACAGTATTAGGACAATATCAGCAGTGCAGTGATTTATTAAAGTGTCCATTACAAATTGATAATATCAAGTAACTTAACAAAACAGAAGTACAGATAAGCCTTTCCTAAAATGTCCTTTTGCCTAAACTTGAATTTACTCTAGCTTTAGTTATTTGTCACTCAGCTTAG
Organism: Protopterus annectens; assembly: GCF_019279795.1. NCBI lineage: Eukaryota > Metazoa > Chordata > Ceratodontiformes > Protopteridae > Protopterus > Protopterus annectens. The sequence goes on from NC_056727.1 coordinate 744,310,264, forward strand.
TCAGCTACAAACACAAATATATTAAAAAAACTCTATCACCATTCACAGATTTAGGTTCTTAGATCAACCCATGAACTTTTATTGTCTTCTTTTATAAAAAGCACATTGGCTACCTATAGCAAGTAAAGTTACATTGGTTAGTATTGGTTCTACTCTCCAACCAATGAAGTTACCTACTTACCCCCTTTACAGGCAAAAAGACTACCTGTTATTACTAAACAGCCCCCCCCCCCATTTACTGTTCATTTTCAGAAAACCTTTTTCAAAAACAACTCATCTTATTGCAATCAACTTCTACCTAAGATTAGAAATCGAGAAACCTTAAATGGATATCACTCTAACCTTAAGGCATTCTTTTTTATTAAAGCTGAATGTAAATGTTTGAGGGACAATGGCTACTACAAAGTGAAAATCAAAAATTAAGTTAGCATTTTCACATATCTAAATTACTTACAAAGCAGAAACATACTTAAAAATGAAAATATGTAAATGTATATTCCTTACTCCTGCTTGTCGCATTAGTGCAGAGATTTTATGGCTATGCCATGTTTGTATACTCAGTTTTCCTACATGCTTATCTCTTATAATGCTATGAATTATGTGGATTTTAAACTGTACATATTTCTGTCTCCATGTAAATATTCATCTGCCATATTCCTCTATTTTGGATAATTTATTTTACAACTTGCCTAAACAATGGACAGACTTCAGAAACATATAGCACTGTGCAGCCCTGTTTCTAGCAAGATTGCTCAATTGCTCAGTGCATTACAGGGAAAAGCTATAAAGACCATAAAGCACTAGAGCAATATTAAGCCTTAGACAAGTAGCACTACAGCTGTTACAGGATAAGGCTGCATGTAAATGCAGCAGTCTAAGAACATATCAAATGTAAATTAGCTATGTGTCCTGAGGTAGAGTCTCACACTGAGATGGAAATAGTGTGGTAAAGCAATTCAAAGATAAGCTCTGTCATGCTGTTTCAGAGGAGAGCAGTTTGTACTGAACACAGTACTGAAGAATTACAAATTTAGCCAAAGAAGGGGTACCTTGCTACAAATGCCAGCAATGCAAATATTTGTATAAAGGCAGCTATTTCCTACATGCAGCTACTAATAAGAAATATGCATTGAGAGTGCTTGTTGATTGTTTTGTCCCTCCTGTGTCCTTCATGGTATTGTCCCGGCACCCCAGTACCTGCCCATCCCAGATCTACCGGGTGTTGCCTTGCCCCCACCAGATCAACCCTGTTTTGCTGGCACTGGTTGTGGAGGTAGGCATCCAGGGGCTTAGCACATCAATGCATCTTTCTTGGGGGGGGGGCTTACTTATGAGCTTCCCAATTCCCCCTCCCTTGTGGACCTAATGGTATGCCTAGGGATCGGGTGTACAATGGAGATATATGTGGCATATTGCTCCACCTCTGCAGCAGCTCAGCCATGTATCCACCCTGTTCTTCTTTTTAGGCATGTCTACCAATGTGTCTTTCCCAGTCTCCACCATGGATTGACATGGTAGATGTCCACAGGTCCATCCACTAACCCCAAGATGGCAATAAAGCAATCCCTGCTGCTCCTTCAGTTGCCCAAGTTGCTAAATGAACCTGGGTCATCTGGGTTATAGTCAGGGCTTTATCCCTCTATGCCACCAGAGTGGCTGTCTTTGCTGATTGTGGTTGTGTGATTGTGTGTGTGTGTGTGTGTGTGTGTGTGTGTGTGTGTGTGTGTTTGTGTGTGTGTGTGTATGTGTGTGTGTGTAGAGCCAGACCATGGTCAAATGTATCCCTAGCCAAGGCAAGGAAACAGGGTCCCTTTCCCCAGCCATCAGCCATACCAATATCCACTACTTGGCTAATACCATAAGACTCATCTTTATTTTTACAATTATCACAAAAGTTAGGATTTAAAACTTGAGAAAAAAAAATCACAACAAAAACAACAACAGCCATTTGCCAATAAAACCAAACCATAAAAATCTGACACTGCAGGCAGATTTAGTATAAGCAACAGTTAGCCTCACGTTCCTTGAGACATGCATTTGAACTAAAATGCATGCTGGGATTTATAGGCAAGCAGTATATAGTGAAGCACTGAGAGTCTATGTAAATAATTCAGGAACTGAGATAATTAGCAATGTATAACTGTGCAAAGAGAATCTCCCAATTAGTGATGCACAACCACATGGTGTTAGTTTATGTATCCCAATCACACTTAGTTTTCCATGCAATTTCCTGCCTCAGACATTGTGATAAAAGTTTACAACCTCACTATTTTATGACCACTTTAAGAAGTTTACTATAACACAGATGAAGAGAGTATAATGCAAAATGTCAGACTGGAGCAGTAAAGGCACAAGCTAAAGTCACTGGGACCTGTCTTTTAGACAGTCTATATCTCTAGCTTCATTTAGATTTGATTTTATTATGGAACTTTGTGGTAACAAACAGAATGTTCAACTACAAAACAGACTTAAAACTGTACTCTAACTTCAGATCTTTTAAGGACAGCACACCTTTCTACACATTTGTCCCTGACCTTTAGCAACTTGAAAACATGGCACTGCAGTCATGGCTTTTGACATTACAATTGTGGGAGAGGGGTGTCATGCATGCAGACTGTGCCACTGCAATCAGTGTGTGTGTTCATTTGGGAAGCGACTACCAATGGTCATCTCTTTTCACTCATTGAGCCAAGAATCAGAGAACTCTACTTCTCCACTGCCTGTGATGTTAAGGTGAAATGGACCTTGGAGAGGTGAGAGATGTCTTACAGCCCCAAAACCTCAAAGTGGCAAAGAAAAATGTACCATCTTCTCTGACAGCAAGATGAAGCAATCTTTGGAACAGCTAGTACATGGTAACGTCTTAGAAAGACTACAGCAAGTTATACAAAATGCTTCCCAGTCCAGTCAACTCCTGGAGCCTTTTTGTCTTGTGGAAGCACAGAACATAGTAATGGAGTAACAATTAAACTGCACTTCAAGAATTGCTCCACCAATAATATTCTCTGCCTCAATTAATCCATCCATACAGAGACTTAAAAAAGCACACTGTATATATACTTAATAATTAATTTAACTAATACATTTTAAGAGTAAATAATTTTAAAATAAAGAGTAAAATAAAAAAAAATGTTAATCCCATATTCAAACCATTCTGTAGAGTATCAAACTTTAAAAGCATCTGAGATTCTAATTTTAAAAGTTCAGGCAAGATGTATCCCCCCAGCCCCCAACAAAGAGTAGGAAAGTGCCATTAACACACAAGTAAACTGTAAACATGAAAAGTACTGCAAGCCTAGCGTCATAGAAAAAAACTTCAATACCTCCAATAATTAAATTTATGGTATTCAGGATTGTCTCTGAATTTAAAAGTTATACCACCCACCATATCTTTCAAGTGTACCCCATGATAAGGAATGATCCTTATTTTTAGTCTTACAAAGTTTTGTTAAAGTGCAGTTTAAAATATACATAAAAAACATTAATTACCTTTTAGTCTTGAGTCAAGAATAACTCTTTAGGATGTACAAAACATTTTTTATTTATTTAAATCCACATATGTCACTGCTGGGAGACTATCTACACAATTTAAATTCAGTCTCACCAAGCAGTAAAAATACACACTCTTTATTTAATTTCTTATCAGTACCATGCATGCAGAATACTGATGTTGTCAAACAGGATTTCTGCAGACACTTGTGCCTCTTGCTTAATGCTGCACGTAAACAATCATACTTGTTTAGTGCCAATAATGTTTTAGAAAAACACAGGCCACCTGGCTTGTTAATTAGTCTTGTATCCTAACCTTGTACATTTTTGTACCAGCACATTCTAACTCCCCAACATTCCTTATAACCAACCATCCCAGCCAGTGAAGGTCAGAACTTACATACAGTGTGTTCATTCTTGCTTTCTGAAACCAGTCTTTGTGTCATCCCTTAACCCCTTCAGCAGATTCTTTACATTCAGTCATCTGCTAATACACTTGCTTGATATTAGAATGCAGTTGTGAAACACTCAGAATTACAATAAGTAATTGTGGTTTGCATGAGTATGCATCTATACTACATATTTTAACATGAACTTACATACAGTGTATTAAATAATTTATCAAACATATTTGTGAAGAAATTGTAAGTTAATATGCATTTTATGTAGAATAATCATGAGAGATGCATTTTTCCCTAACAGTTTATATTCCTCCTTATTCCACATTGGCATGGTTCATAGGTTCATAGGTTCATAGGTTCATACTAGGCTATCTGCCCGAGGGCATTTACAAGCCTAGCCCATAGTTTTCCCCTTTAGTATGGGGAACTATACCCATTATTTTGCTGAGGTAATCCCTGGGGTATATCTGCGATCTCCCATCCATTGGTCAAGATTTCTCTTGAACAAGGCCAGCGAGGTGCTCTGCCTCACATATACCGGGATTTTATTCCACAGCATAGGGAGTCTTTGGGTGATGAATCTATCCCTCAGCACGTCCTAGGTTTAAGTCTCCTGGTGGCTCTGACGGATCTAGATTTTTGAGGTGAAGCATATTCATCAAATCTGGGTTTGACATGGCCTTGTATGTTAGGCAAAGGTCACCTCTGAGCAAGCGACTGAATAGAGCTGGAGTTCTTTCAGTCGGGCAGCATAGGACAGATGTTTGAGACCCTTTATCCTTTTGGTGAGGAACTTTTGTGGCCTCTCCAGCTGCTGCAAGTGTCGGGTCAGATACATTGGGCATTGTACTCAATCATTGGTCTGATGAGTGATGAGTATAGGAGACTATGACCTCCCTTGATCTAGATGAGAATCCCTTCATGATAAGGTGGGCAATGTAGAAGGTCTTCCTAACTACTTTAGCTACATGGGTGTCGAATGACAGACTACTATCAACCTGGGTCCCCAGGTCCCTGATAACTTCTTCTGTGCTCAGTGGATTGCCACCTATTTGGTAACTAGGGGTAACCTTGTTTTATGACTATGCATTTTGGCATTTAACTTTAGGCCATGGCTCTGGCACCAGTTATCCGTTTCTGTGAGACCCTTCTGAAGGATATCTGTGTCAGATGTGTTTTCTACTATGGCTTTGCAGTCATCTGCAAACTTTGTCAGCCATAACCCTCCTGTGTTTGCTTGTACTAAAGTAGATGCTAAACAAGAGTGGGCCCAGGACTGAGCCCTGTGGTACACCACTTGTGACAGGCTTTGAGTCTGACATGGCACCAGCAACTCTGACCCTGTGGGTTCTGTCACTCAGCCAGTTTGCAACCCATCTTGTGATGTATGGGTTAACATTTAAGCTGATGAGTTTTTCAATGATACCCGAGTGGGGTATTGTATCGTAGGCTGTATGGACTGCCTTTCCCTCATCAATGGCTTTGGTGACTGTTTCAAAAAGTCAACCAAGTTTAGAAGGCATGATCTGCCTTTGACAAAGCCAAACTGGGATGGATCCAAAGTCTGCAAATTCCCTATGTCTTTATTTATGAGGTCCATTATGATCCTCTCCATGGCTTTGCAGATAAGGCTTGTCAAGCTAATGGGCCAGTAATTTCCAGGGTGGGGGAGGCACTTTGTGAAGTGGGACCACAGTTGCAGTGCGCCATCCAGAGGTAAGACTATGATTAAACAGCTGTCCTAGCTGTGGGTTTAATTGACACTACCAGGTCCCATGGAGGCTGTGTTTTGCTTTGGAGAGAGCAGTTCTCACTTTTGGAGATGTTTGGGGGCTGCAAGGTATAGATATCTCTCCTTTTGGGGAGAAGTTTGCACTGAACCTGTCAGCCAGTATGTTGGCAATGTCTGTAGGATCAGTAATCTTCACATCATTTTGAACTAGTTCTGAGCATATCTGGGAGTTTCTTCCCAGGTTTCTAACATAGCTAAAGAAGGCCTTATGATTGTCTTTTGAGTCTTTAGCTATTTTTCTCTCAAAATTTGCTTTGGATGATTTTATGAGAGCTCTTAGTTTTTACTTATAGTGATCAAGGGTGTCTTACCTTTTAAGGATTTTGCTCTATCTTGTAGTAGCTTCCTCCTTTTGTTGTAGAGTTTGTTTATGGCTGGGGTCCACCAGAGTGGAAGAGTCTTTGTTTTGCTTGGGATTGCCTTATCCATGCAGTCCTGCAGGTGCTGGTAGAAGGCATTTGTAAGTGATTCAGCGGCTTGAGTACTGTTTTCCGAGACCACACTAGTCTTTAGAAGTGTGAAGTCGGCTTTCAGAAGTTCTTTACTGTGGTCTTTTTATTTCAGGTGGGGGTGGGATGAGGACCTCCAGCGAGATTAGTTTGTGATCTGATCTCACCAGTGAGGGGTATACTTCGGTGTTGAACATTGTGCTCCCATGTTCGTGATGATGAGATCAAGTATGTTTTCTCCTCTTGTGGGGATGGTGACTAGTTGTTCCATGGCATTTGAGTTTATGAATTCCAGGAACTTTTGGGCTAGGGTGTTTGGGCTTGAGTAGTGTTCCCAGTCTATATTAGGGTAATTGAAGTCACCTAGTATGATGGTGTTTGGTGATACATTTATCCCTCTAGTGTTTTCAGGAAGGCCATGTGAGGTTCCTGAGTTTGTGAGGGTGGCCTGTAACATGCTACAATTTGCAGAGCAGTCTTGCCTATGGTTAATTGCACCTGGATGGTCTCCGATGCATTGTGCGTTGCCACCAGTCTTGAGGTGTGGGTGTCTTTGATGAATATGGATACCCTCCTTTCTTGGTATTGTCCGGATTTTGGGGGCATGATAAGAGGTAAAACCTGATAGTGCTGGGGTGCTCTCAGGAGCCTTGAACCAGGTTTCTGTCACTGCACAGACATCGATGTTCTCCATACTGAGAAGGGCCTCGCATTTTGAGATTTAGACTTCTGGCATTGAGCAGCATTACCCTTAGTTTTTTCCTTTTTGTGTTCTAGGGTGGTAGGTTTAGAATTTGAGCCTTGCCTAAAAAGGCACTATGGGGTGGCAAGAGCCTTTGCCAATATCCGGAATCCCAGGGTGACAGGTGCAAGCCCCTCCCCAGCTGCGCGTGGCTCCAGCATGTCATCCCAGGGATCCCCTTTGAATGACACAATAGTTTAAGCCAATTATTAAAGCTGATCATCTTGTCTCTGTATTGTGGCATCATTCTTGGTGAAGGTAGGATAGGTCAGGGTCATACCTGCCTGGGCTACATAATCAGAGAGCTCCTCAATGTCTCTTTTCATGTAGTCACCAGTGTGGACAATGACTGAGTCATATTTGTACCTGCTGTTGAGAGACCAGGCAGCTTACTGTGACCTTTTCCTTACTCAGTCTGGTGGGCTGTGACTGTTTGACACTCTGACTGTGAGGTCTATGTGTTGCAGGTGTTGTGTTCTGAGGTGGTGGTTGTTTGGGTGTCTGCTTTGGTGGCCTCTGCTGTTTTGGTAGAGTCTTTGTGTGTTATGTGTATGATTTGAGGTTGTGATGGTACTATGTGAGACTGGGTCTATAGTGTGTGTGGTAACCTTCTCCTCCTGACTGGTCTTGCCAGTCCTATGTTGAGAGAGCTCAGCCTCCAGTTTGGCCGTATAGTTGCATCTCTCGCATGTATTTGTGTTTTGTGGGAGGAGGAGAGGGTTGTCTGTGTACATGAGGCAATTGTAACATTGCCTCAATATTGTTCACCAGCTGAGCAGGAGAGGACACTAGCAACTGATCCCTCGACATGCTAGAAGGACTAGACAAAAACTTTAAAAGAGATTCCGGGGACGTGGAGTGAATCCGGGGACGTGAGTGAGAAATGGGGGTTTGCCTTTTGGGGTGCTATCTATAAGAGTGCAAGGTAATAAGTACTGTAGGAGCAAGTGCTAGGTTTAACAGATAGAGAAAAGTCTACTTGGAGTCAAGTAGAGATGATCTTTAGGTATTAGAGAAAGTGCTAGTAACAGTGATGCTTAAAGGTAAGATTGAAAAGAATGCACTCTGCAGTGTGCACTAGAGAAGTTAGATATGAAAGTAGGTAACTTGAGTTTTACCTGTTTAAAAGTTAAGGTTTAGTGGAGAGTTACTATTTTTAAAACAGCAAGATGGACTGAAAGGGGTGGTTACTTTTGTATTTTGGTACTATGAAATACTGTAGGATGGCCAATAAATTTAAATAATTGAAGGGGTGGGATTTCAAAAGTGATGGTTTTGTGATTACTCACATAAGCCAGTGAAAGTAGAGAGAAATGAGATATATGGTCAGATTAACATAAGAGGCGGGCAACTAGAAAGACAGTGGTATTTAACAAGACAACTTAAATGGGTGGGAGGGAGGGGAAAAATGTGCCCCATATCCACTTTTAGGAATTTTTCACTAATATTAACTGTTAAGAAATGTTTAACTAATATTAATGGCATATAATACTTAATCATATTAATTCTTTTAAAGAACATTTTTTGAGTATAAGGCAACATATTTTGACCATACTATGAGCCTCCTAATTAAAGTTATTAGTAAGATGTCCCTAAGTGTGCCACATTTTGTCCATTAGTTCCACATTAGGATGGCAGTGTTTCACACTGAACATGAGGGCATAGTTGTGTTCAGGGTGATACAAGCAAGACTACTGATATGCATACTTAATTCCTAACGTACTCCTAGTATGTAATCTGAGAGGGCAAGGGATAAAATTAGTCTTTCACTGAGTATGGAGACAGAGGTAGGCTTAAGGGGTGGGGCACTGTGACTTGCAAATGAGTCTTAGTTTATATAGATTCCTGATTTATATCTTCTCTTTAGTGTTCAAAGCAGGGAAGACAGAGTTAAGTTTAATGCAGTGCTAGCCTTGTGGTTACTGTGATGGCCATGTTAGGCTTAGGGAGAAAGTATGGATGGTGTGGTTTAACTCAGCTATGCCTCTAATCCCCAGCTGACTGGACTATATCAGTGCAAGGTTAGACTTGTAATTATTGCAACTGTCTCAGCATGCACCAAAGAAAACTAAATATAAATGTCAGGGATGGCTAAAGAGAAATTAACTATGTGTCTAAAGGACATTTTGACTTACTAATTTAATTTAATTTTACAGAGTATGCAATCACACAGACACACACACACACACACACACACACACACACACACACACACACACACACACACACACACACACACACACACACACACATATTGAGGCACTCTTTTTCTATTGTTGGTAGCACACAGCATGCCTGCATTTGTATTCATACTTTACCAATACATACTTGCCATTTGGATCAGAGAAGCAGCCTTTTGTACTACATTTGAATAATCAGTAGGGTATGGGACCAAAGTCATGCTTTTGCTTTTTCTTACCCAAAGATGATAATAAAGTGTGGAAGCCTTCTTTCTGAAATTATCTTATGTAAATGGGCTTTGTGGTCTAGTAACAGAATCTTGCCTTGACTACATTAATGTAAAAACTCAATTATAGTAGTTATTGGACTGCATTAATGCTATGTATGTGCGCATAATGCAGTGATGTGTGGAAATCATTGCATTGTATGCAAGGATACTAGTACAGAATGCACTAATTTGTGCAAATATTCACACAGAGCTGCAAAATTATAGAAGTTATTTACCTGTAAATGCTGGTTATAATGCAACCTGAATGTAAATGATGGTTTGAAATGTAATTCTGAAGGTACTCTGTTTTGCACATATTGTTTTAAAAAGTTGTCACTGCTTCCTTATCTGGATCATATTCGAAAAATGTCTTTGGATCAGTTCACTTAACCAGTTAATGTTAAAGAACTCAGTTTCTAATCATATTACTTTGGAATCCAGCTGCATTTATTCCCTGTGGGTGCTAAATCACACTAACTTAGGATGCTGTAAGCAGATCAAGCAATCCAACTGTACATTTCTTTTTTAAATCTCAGTCTTGAGGTGTTGAAAGTTAAACAATTGATAACACAAGAGATTTGCATATATTTTATGATTCCTGATTGATCCATGATATACCTAGATTGATCAGAAAGAATGTCAGGGTCTTATTGTTTTTCTTCTTAAAATATGCAACCACTTTCTACATTTTATACACTTTTTTGTGTAGTTTTCTTTATAAGTACATTTAGCGTTTAGGTTTCCATTTGTGTAATGCACAATTCTGTATGTATTACCTGTCTGTTCTATCTTTATCTTTGTGCATGGTATATCTATGACGGACATGTTCTTTGAAGTTTACCTGCCAGAACATTCTTTGAAACTCAAAGACTTTTTTTTTTTTTTTTTTTTACAGATCTCTCTGGAGAGAAAAAATGTACATATTACAGTATGTTATGAACATGAAATTTTCATTCCGAGTAACTGCCAGAGGGCTTTCAACATTTTTATTGAGCTGAGTTAAAATTATTTTGTGGAATTTCAGTCAGTCCATCATTTGTGAAACAGTAATTGCACTGAATAGAATATATATATATATATATATATATATATATATATATATATATATATATATATATGTATATGTAATATATATATATATATATATATATATATATATATATATATATATATATATATATATATATATATATATATATATATATATATATATATATATATATATATATATATATATATATATACAACCGTTTTTAAAGAAATATCTTTATTAAATTATCTTGTGTGACTCAGACAACCTTACATTTATATAAATGAAAATAAATCATAGCGGCACAATCTCAGTAGCAAACATTATACCTTACAAACCATGCCACTACAACTGTAGCTACAAACATTTTACATCACTTTTAATATATCCAGTAACAGTCAGTCAACCATGACATAACTCATTCAGATCTTGCCTTCTTTTAAATCTAGCTTCTCCTCTGTATGTAGTGATTCCACATTTCCCATTTTTCCTGTGTAATTTGCTCCTAACCTTTTCCAAAGATCCTAGTTCCAGTTGTTTTATCTCTGTTACTTCTAGTAAAGTTGGTTTAGACTTTAATTTCCATTTTCTAGTTATAGCTTTTTTAGCAGCCATCATAATTAGACTCAGGCCTAACTATGTCTAGGTAATTCCAACTCTGTATTATAGCACAAAAAAATAATTTCTCTAGTCGCTACAATTTTCTCACCCAGCATCTCCAACAGAGCAGTCTGCAGGGAATCTTTAAAGTCAGTCAACTTATTACACTCTCAGAATATATGTTCCCAGATACCTCTTTCTTCCCCATCACATCTCCAACATTTGCTCTCTACTTGAGGAAAGATTCTTTGGAGCCTGCTTGGGGTATAAAAATATGTATGTAAACACTTCCAGAGCAAAGATCCTAAATCTTCTAGATTTTGTTGCATATTTGGGAGATATATATATATATATATATATATATATATATATATATCCACCATTGTTTCTTTGCGAATTGCTTATCCAATTTCTCTTCCCAATTCTTCCTAACCTCTTCTGATTGATTCTTACAGTTATCATGCAATATTTTATACGTTCTACTAATTATTCCTTTATTAATAGCAACTTCTGTTCTAAAGTCTACTAAAAACTTTACCAGTGCTTGTCTTTCATTTAGGACACCTCTATTTCTTTCTCTTTGCCTATACTCTGATATTAATCCTTGATACAGACAGCAATTTCTAACCTGCAGTCCAAATAAGGTCTATGCATCTTCCCATTCTATTACCTTTCTCTCTCTAGTTATTTGCTCCCAATACCTTAATTTCTTTGACAGTTTTCTCCAATATACTCCCGCCCCCTCATGCCTATTGTCTGTATCCCTAATTGCAGTCACCTCTGTAGGCAGAATCTCCTTTCTCCATTCCCATATTGGCTTAGATCTTAGAATACCTTCTGCTACTTTATGAATATAATATTCTGCATGATTATTGTTGTTATCCTTAAAGGTTTGCATCCAAAATCCCAGTCTTTCCCTGCTACTTGAACCCCCCCCCCCCATTTCTTCATCATCTCTTTCCATTTTGAGTTATAGTTTTCTGCTTGGGCTATGCATAGGAGCCTTAACTGTGTTGCTCTGAAATACCCCTATATAAACAACCATTTTTTTCTTTAACAGCATGCGTGATTTATAAAATAAAATGCTTCATTTTCATTTTGTATCTTCAAATTGTCTCAATATTAGTAATTTTAAGTGATGCTGCCTTGTAAGCAAACACATTAGTCAGTTGGTCAGCACTACTAATGACCAGTAAGTGAAGGACTCATCAAAGGGGGTAGTATAAGAATAATTTAATCAGGGAAATTGACACGGCTGTATACCTTGACTGTTATTAAAGGCATGTGTCTTTTTCTACTCTTCATAAATTCCTTACTGATTTTTTACATGAGAATAATGAACTGCATATGGAATGTGCAATCCAGTTTAAGCAAATCTTCACCAAAGACTGTGATGTTAAATGTTTTGAACATATACTTAATTATTTCCCCATGTGATTTAGAAAGGGCTACTGCAAGTGGTAAGCCCTAACATGAACAGCCAACCACTCAGTGATGCCCTTACTGATTGAGAGGCAGTCCAACCACAGTAATTCTACATGGTCATTACAATCACTGTGGTGGGACGTCTTCACAGCTGTGCTAAATGGTAATGAGACATTCCAGGACGGTGGCTAATGCTAACCAGCATGTGGTCTTTCTGAAATAACTTCTGGAAGGGAGATATACAGCCAGATGATTCAGATAATAGCTCAGCTAGTCAGCTGTGTTACCTAACATGGCCAAAATGCTGTTTTCTTCCATTATAGCCAAAGGGGGAACCACATTACCAAAAAAGTAAAGAAAAATGAAGCAGAGATGCAGTGCTGAGTGGTGTGTGAGTATGTGTGATGGTATGTGTGATGAATGGTCTTGGATGACTCTGTGTGTGTGTGTGTGTGTGTGTGTGTGTGTGTGTGTGTGTGTGTGTGTGTGTGTGTGTGTGTGCGCGCGTGTGTGTGTGTGTGTCTGCCTGTGGAGTACAAGTAGAGAGGTTAGTTAGGGGATCAATAGTGTAGATATGTGTGTGTGCGTGAGGAAGAATGGGTGAGTCCATCTGTGTTTGTAATGAAGAGATGGAGAGGGGGTTTGTGTTGTTTGCATGTCTGTGAGTGTGGGGGATATGTGTGGCTGTGCATGAATGCACATTGGTGTGAATGTTTACATATGTGTGTGGGATACCAAATCAAGGAGGATGCCCGTGTCAGTGCGATGCATGGGCCATCAGTGGTAATTACTGCTGTAAATCTGCTGTCTAGCACTGGTGCTATCTACAACCCATTCAGAGGCATACAGTTTAGCCAATAATATGATCTTCCTCATTACAACAAAACTTGTCTATGAATTGCATTTTCTGTGATCATATAAACTGCAACTTTTGGCTGTTGCAATTTACACCCATGTAAGGTGTTCTTTCTCAATCCTGAGGTCTGCCTTCTGTAGATGATCTAAAACCACTGCACCCTATCTACTGCTACAAAGTAATGTCATAACTTTGCATTGCTCCATTTATATTCCAGCTCATTAAGGGCAAGAATTATATTCATCTGAAGACAAAAAGGAAATGCATTGTACCTTGTCTGCCATTTAAGTGTAGTTATCATTCTACCTCTCATCCTTGCCTTATCCATTTACATTTTTTTACCTTCACCATCCTGTTTTGAATGATTTTAGGGGTTTATTCTCCACTACACATGCTGGTGGCTCATTCTATGTGTGTGCACAGCCCTCTGTGTAGCGACGCATGTTTATACATTCTAGGAATCGATTAT
>NC_056727.1:744328965-744386465 GCF_019279795.1 Protopterus annectens
AGGTTTTTCCAAATCTGCTCCGGTCATTTGGAACTCACGTCCTGAAGAAATATGACAAGTCAGTACTCTGCTCTTCTTTTGTTTGCAAACATCTCAAAAATCGATCTTTACTTTAAAGCATCCCATCTCTTAGCATTTACTAGTTTTTATGGTATTTTAACACCACTGAGCAAATTGCCCCATCTTTTTTTGCAGCCTGTACTTGGAATATATTGTTCACAGTAGCATAGGGAAATGTAACTATAAAAATATTCATGGTGTTGCCTTTTATTCATGTTAAGCTTGGAAATAAAATATATTATAGGATAAAACATACTGTGTATTTATCTAATTGTATTTATTATGAATAAACTGTAGAGCTTGCATTCACCATGTGCAAATATTCAACACTCCCTTTTCTCAATTTTTTGTTATGTGTACTGAACGTATATTACTGCAAAGTATTGTGTCAAAACTGTATTGTGTGTATTTGTCATGCAGAAGAGAAAATGACTGAGAAGGGTCCTTATATCAGTTCCATCTCTTGGTTAATAAACTTAAAATAAAAAGTAAAAGAGAAGAAATGCAACTACCTGCACAGATTGGAGAGACATTTCTTTTCATCAAAAATTGTCATTTAAAAGCAACGTATGACTAAAGTTAGTTATGCCGCAGTAATCAAAAACACCTTATGTAAAAAAAAAAAAAAAAAAAAAAAAAAAAACTCATCCGTCTAAGGAGTACAATATTATCTACAATGGCAGCTGTATGTTTACACACCTCTAGTGGAAATTCCAAAGCAAGTCTGAGTCAGTCACTAAGGCCCCACTGCCATCAGATTACTTAAATCGTAAAGTCTTTTTTATAGATGATTACATTGTCATTGGGACTAATACTGCACTCCCTGGACTGGGTAAGTTGCCTGTCTGACCAAGGCTTTTTTTCCATCCTAAATATAATTATGATCTTGCTATCAGCCACATAAGAGTGAAAGATCTTATGCACTCCCCCTAAGGGAGATAAAACAAGACACAACTGTGTTCACTACTTTATGTGGGTTGTATAGGAAGGTACATTTTCCCTCACCAAGAACGGCAGCTTGTTAATTGGTATCATTCTGGAGGAGGTAAAGTGTCCGCCTGCCAGTGACCATATATTCACCACACTTTCCTGCTTCACCAGGGATGGTCTGCACTTCCATTATGTGGCTTTCATGAACTGGCTAGAACTTATGCTTCTCCCATAGTCTTTTTTTTTTGTTTGTTTAGGAAAAGTTCAACTCATGAATAGGTCATCCAAGCAAAGTCCAGTTTTAACAATGTCAGGATTTCCTGTTTAACACTAGGAAGTAAAACAATGATATTTCTGTACTTAATGAGACTTAGTTTCAGAACAATGGTAGCATTCCCACGGTACTAGCATAATTCAGCTACTGTGCATTCAGGACCACTCTAAGCTCTGGGGACGTATTTGTATTTATGAAGAACTCTACTTCTCTCATAAAATATTGCACAATATCTGCTTCAAAAAAACCCCCTAAAAAAACAAAAACAAGGGAAGAAAATAAAGGAAAAAAAATGTTTATTTCATTATTGGTTGTTAACTATACATCCCCTTCAGGGTGAATTCATTCTGTAAGTCAATTCAAAAACTCAGACTTAAGCCATATACTCTTATAATGGAAGACTTGATTACCCTTCAGTAGCTGGCTAACCTATACAACCCTCAATAAGCACACCTAGAGAGTCGTTTATTTTGTAAATGCTAACACTGATTTCTCTCAGGGGTTTCACCCTCTTGATCATGTTCTTACCATCTAACCCTGCCCTTGTGTGCTATAACATATGTCACTTCTTTTATGGTTAAATCACTTCACTTGGCTATTACCTTCACCCTTAATACCGTCTCCTGAACCTGATTGACTTCTTCGAATCAGTCTCCAGAGCCATGGACAAGGGTAAGGTAGTCCACACAGCCTATCTAGACCTTGCCAAGGTCTTTGACACCATCCCCCACTCTGGAATCATAGATAAACTTACTAAGCTGGGCATTAATCCCTACGTCACCCAATGGGTTGCTAACTGGCTTACGGATAGAACCCACACTGTAAAAGTAGCCGACTCCAAATCCAGCTACAGACAAGTGACAAGTGGAGTACCTCAGGGTTCAGCTCTGGGACCGTTCTTGTTTGGCATCTACTTCTCTGAAGTATAGACCAACACTAAGGGACTCTGGCTAACAAAGTTTGCAGATGACTGCAAACAGGAAGCCATTACTGAATCCCCAAATGATGTGGATAGTCTACAAAAGGGCCTTACAGAAACAGATGCTTGGTGCCAGAGCCATGGGCTCAAGCTCAATGCCAAGAAATGTATAGTTATCCCCTTTGGGAAAAAACATGTACCCATGAATTACCATATAGGTGGCAGTACACTAAACACCGAGAGTGTGATAAGAGACTTAGGGACACAGGTGGACACATCGCCACAACAGTCAGGAAATCCTTCTATGTGGCACACCTCATCACTAAGGGCTTTTCATCCAGAAAAAAGGAGGTCATGATGTACTCATCCCTCATTAGATCCATTACAGAATACAACGCCCCATTTGGTATGTACCTCTCAAGGCATCTGCAATAACTGGAAAGGCCGCAGAAATACCTCAGTAAAAGAATCACAGGCCTAAAGCAGATGCCCTACGCTGACCACATTAAAAAACTCCAGCTATACTCTGTCACATATCATCTACTCAGAGGCAATCTCTGCTTAACATACAAGGCCATGTCAAACCCAGAGCTGTTGGACATGCTACAATTAAAGAAATCCCAATCACTCAGAACCACACGCTCCAGGGATCTAAACCTTGTCATCACAATAAACAAAACATGCTGGAGGGATAGGTTCCTGACCTAGAGACTCCCCAGACTCTGGAATAGATTGCCCATACATGTCAAGCAGAGTGCCTCTTTGGCCCTCTTCAAAAGGAACCTTGACGATTGGATGGGAGAAAGGAAATTCACCGCAGGGATCACATCAGTCACCCTGCTAGACAGGGGTCCAGGGAAGTAAATAGTGTGGGAAGAAATAGCCAGGGAATTGTTATGGCTAGGCTTGTATAGGCCCTAGGGCTGATAGCCTAGTACCAACATGTGAACCTATGAACCTATAAGCCTCCCCAGCCATAAATCCCTAGTGTTTTCTAGTAGAGTTCAAAATTAGACTTATTTCTGTTTGCTTATATACTAAACAAACACAACTTGTATATTCCACCAAGCAATTTGACTTACTTTTGTATTCTCTTCACAGTATTGCCCCATCATGAATAAATGTATTGAAAAGGCTGTTTCCATCTACCACCAGCACTGTAGTAAATTCAAAAGTAAGTTTGCATTGTGGAACTCCTAAATAAATAATTTCTACAGGGAAAAAGTAAAATCTCATGATTCTTTACAAAAGTTGTTTCTTTTGCACTGAAAAGGAATCTAAAGCACCAGGCAAAACCCTTAAAAGAATCATCAGGGAGTGCAGAACCAGTTAGGAACTTATATTAACCACCAATACCAAGGTTACTACCTTCTTCTGCAACATACCTATCTCCAATGGCATATTCCACTCTGACCCAGAAACTACAGCAATTATCATTGCAGCTAAGTATCTCCAACTTCACATTCTCACATATGCTGCAGTGCAGTGGTGCAGCGGTTAGCATTGTCGCCTCACAACAAGAAGTTCTCTCGTTCGATTCTCAGCTGGGGTGCCTTCTGTGTGGAGTGTGCATGTCCTCCCTGTGTTCGTGTGGGTTTTCTCCACATTCCAAAGACATGCATCTAGAGTGCTTCTACCTGGGCCTCTGCTAAAAATTGGCTCTGTCCTAGTCAGACTTTCCCCAGTAAACAAATAATAAATAAATCCCATTGCTCCCCAATTTCTCCAAATTTTTCAGTTTCTAATGCTGTGATAGGAATGGACAGCATTCCTAAATCAGGGTACAATTAAAGTTTATGAAATGAATGTTACTTTACCCTTTGATGATAGCCAAGAGTACTTTTCTCAGTACCCTCAATGTGTCCAGAATGGACTCCATGTACAGTTAATATGGGGTTACATATAATGGTAGCATATTTAACTGCAATTGTAAATTCCTTTTTATTAGTCCTGCTGCTCATATTACTAGTGGAACTATCTGGGTATCTCTCTTCTTCACTGCTCTTGTTTCTACTTGCCAGTTTTGGTACTTTAGGACTTTGTATCTCTCAGTATGAAAGACACTATAATTGGTGGGTGTGGCAGTTTCAGTAATTAATGCTACTTCTGTCTTTTTTCCTTGGACTACTATATCTGATTTTCCTTCATCTATTTTCTCAGATTATTAGTATTGGGTAATCTCACGTGATCTGAACTTCATCAATGTTAATATTTGTTTGCGCTTCATGTTTCCTACGCTTCTCTCTTATTTCTACACTGCAGTTCCCCAGTAACAACTGCCTTGCCATATTAGTGTGCCTTTCAGTATACAGAGCTCCCAACAATGAGTGTATCACACACAGCAATGACATGTATAACTCTTTCCAGTTCTGTTTTATAGAACCTTCACTTGTCTGTTTCACTCACTTTTTCAGTAAACTTTGTACACCATTGTGTATCTAGCCCACTATCTTGGGCTGTCAATTATTAGACTTTCAGCTTTTGTTTTAAATTCACCGCTTCTTAACCATTCCTTTGTCAGATCTTGGTCAGCATGTTTTTTTTTCTAGGAGTTTTCTGTATTTGCCACTATATTTGTGGACCTTCCAGTTTTATTTCCTTTTTTCTGATCCTGTTCTTTATATTATTTATTTTATCTTTGGCACTTTTATTTGCTGGCTGACATTGTTCTCATTGGATCACTGCTGCAATAACCCCATCTATATTGATGGTACAGTGTCCTTTCATCATATGCCACAGTTCTGGAGATCATTCTTAGTGAGTTTGCATAATTATTGTATCCTTACCCATTGAGATTGTGTGCATAAACACATGTCTGCAGGCAGGTGAATTCTGTCCTGTACAGGAAATGGAATATTTCTCAATGTAAATGATTTCATGAGTTTAAATGTGCTTTGTGGTGTCATCCAATGAGTGAGTGAGTGTGTGTGTGTTTGTGTGTGTGTGTGTTTGCATGTATGTGTGTAAGTTTGTGTGAGTTTAAAAAAATGTGTGAGAGTGTAGTGCAGGGTTTGATAGATAAGCTATAAATGTTTGGTATGTGATTTGCAGGATGCTATGAATGTGCCTTATGAGTGCATGCACTGTTTGCACTTACTTGTGTGTTTGTGTGACTGTATGTAGGTGTGAGTGAGAAATCACAGATATAAATGCAGATAATAGATTTGAGAGGGCTGTGCTATGTGGGTTTTGTGAGTGTGTGTATGTGTGTGTGTGTGTGTGTGTGTGTGTGTGTGTGTGTGTGTGTGTGTGTGTGTACTTGTGCATTTGTGTGACTGTATGTGGGTGTGAGTGAGAAATCACAGATATAAATGCAGATAATAGATTTGAGAGGGCTGTGCTATGTGGGTTTTGTGAGTGTGTGTATGTGTGTGTGTGTGTGTGTGTGTGTGTGTGTGTGTGTGTGTGTGCGCTTCACTTTACTTGTGTGTTAAGTCTAATTCTGGTACTGGCCTTAACCTCAGTTATGCACATTACATTATGAAAAACTCTACACTAGGCACATGGGCACAGTACCTATACAGCATACACTTGTATAACATTAAACCTATTCCCTTACCAATGTTTGGCAGACTAAGTTGCTGCTTCACACACACATGCATGTGTGTGTGTGAGATAGTGTTCGACCTTATATCGCCAAAATGTAGATGGAACACTGAGTCTCAAAATGTGGAATACCTACTAACAGCTTACTAACAATTTCAAGGCTGACACCTGCTTGGGACACATACTCTGAGAGGTCTATCACATCTCTCTTCATATAGTCCAGGGAGGTATGTCTCAAGTCATTTTATGCTTACATGCACTCTGACAGAGTCATACTGGGACATGCTTCTCAAGGACTTAAGTGCATACATTAACTGATGGATCCTGGCACCTCACAAACAACTGACCATCAGTCTTTCCTTACTCAGCCTAGTGAGTGGTGTGTCAGTATATGTTACAATGGCATCATCTACGATGAGAATATTTAGCTGGCTAGATGTCTGCGTTATGGGCTTGACATCTAAGACCTTGCGACTTTTAGTGCTACGTGAGATGGTAAGTTTTGCAGCCTTGGAGTGTTTCTGAGGGTGCTTAATGCCACTGTTGGGAAAGTTAAGCTTTAGAACTTCAGCATATGAATGATTATGTGTTTTATGTAGACTGTGGGAACATGTTTTGAGGGAACTGCTGATGATCCTTGTATCTGTGTTGTCTGTGTGTTAAAATGTGGAGATAATTACTACACTGTCTTAAGATACACATCTAAATCACACAGGTATAGAAACTATTGGAAAGTGCTGGTCTACGGTTTCAACACTTCTACCCCCTAGGGTAGGAGAGTTAGGTTTGATTCTGAGTACAGGAGTGTCAGTACCTGCTGAGAAGCTACCTTATTTATTTTGTGCTGGAGAAACTACTATACTTGGCACATCTTACTGCAGCTTAAAGCATATTATTTACATGCGGTGCAGTTTACAGTGGCTACAGGATTAGAATATTGAAGTTAGTTTGGCTGGACATATTTCTTATGGAAAAAAAGCTTTTCCACACACTATCTACTGTCAAGCTAATTCAGTAAAGCAATCAAAAAGGCATACCTCAAGCTAGTTGAGCTGAGGAACACAGATCCTGCAGCTGATCACAGTACTCCCAGTACTATGAATCTAAACTACACTTCTGTGGTACCAAACCAGGTTAGAATTTAAGCAACTGTATCTTTTTATGTAAAAATGTGACAAATGCAGAAAAGCAAAAACAAATGTATCAAAACGAAGGTGACTAAGTGCAGATTAAATATATAATAAAAGCCAGAAAATGAATGCTTTTAAATTCACTTCTGATTAGAAAAAATGTTTAGAACACAGACCATGCAGTAAGTCACAATACTCCCACTGCTGTGATTCTAACTAAAAGTCCATGGCACCAGACCAAACTAAAGTTATAAACAACTTTACCTTCAATTCAGAATGAAACAAGTGGCAGAAAATGCAGAAAAATGGATCAAAATGAAGGCGAAGTTAAGTACACGTTAAATATGTAATACAAGCCAGAAAATGAATGAAACTGAGCCTAACTCTAGCTTTAACAGTCTAAGGAGAGGGTCTTCACAGTTTAATCTGACAGTGACCAGAAGAGTGAACAGAGAAGTTGAGACTGGAAGGAGCTTCCAAACCCAAGTATACAGGAGATGAGACAGGGAAAACTTCCAAGGCCAAATATATATTAGGGGTGGGCAGTTCAAAAAAAAAAAAAAAAAACACCATGCTTAAAAGGGCAACAGGGAAAGGATGAATGGATGTGAAACAAAACTGATTTAAATGATAAAATAAGTGCAGTATTCTAAAATGTACTTTTATGGATGCAAAATGGAGTCCAAATATTTTAGCTTCAGGAGAGCTTCTGCTGTCAAGATTCTTAAAGACAAAAATGTCTGACTGCTCATGTAATATAAAATACCATATGAAACAAGACCTGGAAACAGTTGAAAAATCTAGCCAGTAGTGTTTATTTTCCCAGAACTGCAGAAATCCCCATTGCCACTGTGTTTGATAACCACACGCTCCAAAAAAAACACACAACTAGCAAAAACTGGCTTTGTTCTACGAACAGCAATTATATGCAGCAATGCAGATTAATCCACTTAAGAGCTCAGAAAACAACAATGCAAACTGTAAAACCCAAATCAGTTTATAGCTATATCTCCAGATTCAAGAAAGAAATAGTAAAAAGGAAGAAAATAAGAGAATCTATTCAAAACCCATTGAAATACCATGGCACAGCACAGAATCCACTTGAAAAAAGCGGTAAAGCACACACACACACACACACACACACACACACACACACACACACACACACACACACACACACACACACTCTCTCACACACATAACTATATATATTTTCTACCCTACACTCTCGTTTCTCACAGGTTAAAAATTGGATTGAGGAATATGACCTTCATTTAAGCATAACCAAAATAGGCCATGCACATCATATCTAACTGCAACAGTACCCTTAACCTCTTTGTTTCAAATTTTTTCTAAATAATTATTTTACTGAGGTGGTTTGTGCTGTAATGCAATTTATCCTAGGTCAAGAGCTGAAATGAGATCCTAACATCAGAACAGTTATTAACTACAATCACCTAAAAGCAGAATCCTATCCTCTGGCCTATAAAATAATAGAATACATATGAATCAAAACAGCCAGGCCCTAGTTACCCTTTGACCTGTTCCTTCATATTCATGAATTCATTCATTCATTCATGCATTTGTTTGTTCTCTCATTTCATACTTTATCGAGTTCAGGATGATAAGGAATCCGGTGCTTATTGTGCTCATAGTGGCCACAACGCAGAGAAGTTATCACTAAATAGGATAGTAGTCATGAGATGTGCATACAGACATGCAAGCACAGACACACAGACACAGACAGACAGACAGACACACACACACACACACACACACACACACACACACACACACACACACACACACACAAAAACAAGAAAAAATGGAACTATATACTATATATATATATATATATATATATATATATATATATATATATATATATATATACTATATAACTATATTAGTTTCAAGGGCATTATTTATATCCCCACCCCTAACAGAAGGATGTATAGAATCTATAGCCCTAAATTTAAATGTATGTCCATTTCCACAATCCAAAATATGTTTACACAGTGCATTTCTATCTACGTGCCTCCTAAAGAATATAGATGGATTTTAAGACTGGCTAGTGATTCTCCCCCTGGCCTAAACAGTATGGTCAGTATTAAACCTATACTGATTAAGCTTAGTAGAACTAAGCTGTGATATGATCTATATGGTTCCATTTTTTCTTGTTTTTATTGTTTTTTATATATATTTTAAATTTTTGTATTAAGAGTTTTTAATACATGTTTGCTATGCCTTGAATGTGGGTCATATGACTTTGGCTGTCGGTCATGTGACTATCTTGGGACCTATATATATGGAGAATGTACTCATGTATTTTAGTATTGAGAAAGGATTATTTCCGAAAGCTTTGCTCGTTATTAAAGTGTTTTTTTACTGACGTTCTGGTTTTTGTTTTGCAGTATCACTTGAAACACATTCATTTCACCTTTCTAGTTACAACCTAGCTTGTTTTTTTAATTCACATTCAGCAGCATCACTTGAAAAACATTCATTTCACCTTTCTAGTTACAACCTAGCTTGTTTTTTTAATTCACATTCAGCAGTATCACTTGAAACACATTCATTTCACCTTTCTAGTTAGAACCTAGCTTGTTTTTTAATTCACATTCAGCAGTATCACTTGAAACACATTAATTTCACCTTTCTAGTTACAACCTAGCTTGTTTATAAATCACATTCATTCACTCATCCTATTCCATAACATAAAACTCCCTATACAGCTGCAATGAGAACAGATTTCTTCCTGTTTCTGGACAGACATTCTTCTTTTAAAGTAGAAAAACTACTTATTCCTTTCCTTTTGCAATTGTTGTGCTATGTTTCCTCTTTAAACTAGTGTTTCATTTCACTTCATACACAGTTTTAACTAATATTATAATCTTGAGCACTTTATTGTCCATGTTTCTATATTCCTGCTTTAACCCAGCGTATCATGATTGTCACCCTTTACTGCTATTAGTAATACATTATAGAATGTAATTGCTTTATAATATGGAAATACCTTCCATTAATCATAGATTATCATGCTGTCCATCTTTTAAATGCATTTTGATGTTGTATAATTTATTGGAGGTTTGTTATTGGTATTATTTATGTGGAACTTTTCTCCCTGGTCTTCAAATGAAACTTCTTCCCAGTCAAAATGTCCTGGCCAGCACATACATAAATAGATACACACATATGTACATACAAACATACATGCATACATACAAAGATAAATAAAACAATATTCCTAACAGGAAATTCACCCCAGGGATCACTTCAACAGCCTTGCCAGATAGGGGCACAGGAAACTAATGTCCGGTAATAGGACAACTGGAAATATTCTTGGGTTAGGCTTGTGTTGGCTCTAGGGCCATTAACCTAGTACTCACATCTGAACCTATGAACCTATGGGAAGTCTTGAGGTGCTCCACAAAGGTGGTTACTTCCCTTGTTCACTCCTTGCATATATAACTAAAGGGTAAAACTTTTTAAAGTTAAACTAGGTGATTTGAGGAAATAGAATGTGGAGGTGTCTTCTATCAAATCAGGGAAAAGGAGTTAAAAATAGGGGTGCATAGTTGAGCACCAAACACATGTTGGCTCACCCAATCAAAGGGATGAGGGGAAAATACCAAAAATAATATGACTTAACGATAAAGATGTGACAAAATAGCCAAATTAAGCTGAGCATCACCTGTGGCCCCTAAATAGACTGTTTAAATATGTACGATGTGGAGGGCAGTAAGTTTTGCATGAAAAGCAAGTCATCATTATGTAACTTAAGCAGGATACTGGCAAAGTTTAAGTTAAGGTATTAGAAATAGTTGGACAAATGGAATTAGTGAAGCATCTGTTGGTATCTATGGAAGATAAAATCTATTAGAAAAAAAGTAATATTGGTTGAAGTCTTGAAGGGATGCATCTGTTGGCTTGTGTTAAAACTAAGATGATGCAAATGACAGCTTTTGCAAAGACTTCATTGAGTATCAAGAAAGCAACTTATTTATCATTGCTAGAAGAAAGTGAAATACAGGAACATCTAGGCTCATTTTACTGTAATTTTTAAAATGTACCATTTTTGGAAACCTGGAAAACAAATTACTATAACTTGCCAACCTGTGTAGTATATAACAATTATTTGCAGGTCACATTTCAGCAACAACTTATTGAAGCTGTCAGAGTGTAAGGAAAAAAATAAAGACTGTTTCTTCCTGCTGTAATGCAGGAGACTTAATGGAGTAGTAATATTCATGAATGCTGTGGAGGCAATGGTTAAATTAAGATAATTACTTATGCATTAGTCTTGCGGGCCATGCCATAAAGGATGGAATATGGAAGTACTTTTACTCCTGCAGATTCTCCGAATTCTGTGGAAGTGGAAGAGGAAAGTGAGGATCAAGATGTGTTGAAAATGGAGATTATTCAGGAGCACTATTTTAGGAGTATTATGGTTCAAGAAGAACATTTCCACTTGGATGTACATGACTCAATAACTGTATATTATTGAAATGTATTGGGACACTGGGTGATGTATCATCTCAGGTAGATATATATATATATATATATATATATATATATATATATATATATATATATACAAATTTATATTCAGGGGACATTTGTAACTAGAATAGCAAAATGCACACTATGACATAAGAATGCAGAAAAAAAGTCTCAATATATGAGAGAGATGAAACTGCACTGGATAATTTAAACATAATAGAGCATATTAAATTAGTCATTAACATGCAACAGATGATTTTTATGTACTGTGCATGGGAGAAATGAAAAGGAAATTCAGTAACATGACTACTTTAGCGTGTAGACAACATGAGTACTATGTTTACAATTATTTTATGGTGTATGGTGTTAGCAATCTGAGTAGTAAGTCATTTGTATTTTTTCATGACATCATCTTTAATGTCATGCCTAAGTAGGAATAAATATAATTTAGTTAATGATTAATTTATGACATGTAACATAAGAAACAGCTTTACTAGTCAATATTCACCATCACATGAATATGAGGTTGCTTTATCTGACATATTCATTAGCATCTTATGCAGCCACTTTCTACGTCTCACAAATAAATGCTAAAAAGACTATATCACTGCAGTAGAAACTCAACTTTTCTGGTGACAAATTCACAAAGCTGCATCCCACCTTCACAAGGCTGGCAGCTGGAAAAATGCCAAACCCCTTATACACATTTTCAATCTCTCTTATCTTTGCCTGTGTTCCTACAGCATTCAAGTAAGCATTGGTACCTCTTCCTAAAAGTCACTTCATCTGAATATGTAAAAGACTGTAGACCTAACCTCAGTTCATGCCCTACTACAAAAATATTTGAGAAGCTAATATACAGACAACTGCTGGGTTTGTGCGATTCACAACATGGCTTTCGCAATGCATTTAGCACTTGTACAGCCCTACTAATTGCCACATACATCATGTATTGCAGCTTGAAATAAGATCATATATTATGTGGTCTCTTTGTACATAATGATAAGAGGCTTTGAAACTGTAACCCAAAGTAATCATCTGAAAAAGATCAAATAACAACTTTGGAGAAGATACCATTTCTTGGTTTGAAAGCTACCTATAAGGTATAGTCTTCCAAGTCTATCACAGAAATCTATCCCAAGTCTATCCCACAGATCTGTACTAGGCCCACTTCTCTTCTCCCTTTTCAGCAATGACCTTCTCTTGAGCTACCAAATCTCAAACTATTCATGTATGTAGATGATACACTTTTCTTACAATCCAGAACTTCCTTCAGTGCCCTGCAAAACAAGTTGCAGAAAGACTTCAATTAACTCTGTACCTGGTCTGTCTCAAACTTCTAATCAGTCCCAAAAAAATTAACATCCCAATTGCTTTGACTAAAAATATTACCAACTATTCCTCCAATTCACATTAAAAGCCCACAATGATAATACTATTCCAAATGTGACCAAACAGAAATACAAAGGCCTTATACGTGACCCAACTCTTTCCTTTACACCACACACAGACACAGTTACTAATATGAGTACTAGCTCAACTGAAACTGCATTACAGGACCATTGATTTCACTCTCCAAGAGACCAGTTAGCAATTGCCAAAAATGTATTAATAGCGAAAGTGGAATATGGTCTCCCTTTCCTTGTTTTATATTCTTTACTTAATAACCCTAAAATTCAAAAGGAAGAAAACATCCTGCCAGATGACACATTACTTTACCACTACAAACTGCTTCAGAACACTGACTTTCT
Source organism: Protopterus annectens (assembly GCF_019279795.1). Lineage (NCBI taxonomy): Eukaryota > Metazoa > Chordata > Ceratodontiformes > Protopteridae > Protopterus > Protopterus annectens. The sequence continues at coordinate 744,342,079 of NC_056727.1, forward strand.
GTTCCTAACAGGCCTATTCTGCATCTAACCATACTAAGTATCAAGGTTTTAAAGCAAGGTTACTATCACCCCACACAGAAGCAAAGCTGGTTTAATCGGCTCTCTGGGCTGGTACTGTGAGCCAGAGCTCCACCCCTCAGTTCAAGTGAAGAGCAAAAAAAAAAAAAAAGAACACTTCCACTTCATTCTAATAAGCCGATCCCAATGACTGGCTTATTACAGTTAGATCTACGCTCCCAACTGTTTCATTAAAGTGGACAAAAAAAAAAGAAAAAACATCAACCAGATAGCCAGATGCATGGCTCACATCCCTTTCTTCCTGCTTCAACCATTCAGGTCCCATTTCTGTTCCCTGCCCCCAACCCTCCTTCAACTTATTTTGTTAAAAAAAATGTCTTCTTTTAAACTGTAGGCAACTGTTTGCTACAAATATAGCAAACAGTTCCTACATTTTATACCCTGCTTATGCAGAGCACTACAGCACTCATGGTAAAAAAAAAAAAAAAAAAAGTAGCAAACTCCTTGCTATAATGTAGCAAGCAGTTGCTACAGTTTAGACCACATATGGAGTGCTACAGCACTCAGGTTTGACCACAAAAGCAATACTGGCTTTAAAAAGTTGGTATTGAATTAAAGAGAGATTGGAATCGACTGACTCCACACCCAACACTTTGCGCTCGGGGCAGTTGCACCTCTCACCCTGTCCTAGCTATGCTACTGTCCCCTAAGTTGAAACTGCTATTCCAAAAAAATTCATACAATCTCAGAAATTCCCAGGACAGTTACTTCTCCCTTCTTCACCCAAGAATCAAAACCGCCATGGGGGAAAGATACTTTCAAGGTGGGTTTACAAACTGGAAACATCACCAAGCCAAAAAACAACAACAAAAAAAAAAAACAGGAAGCTACCAAAGATTTTAAAAATGCTAGCTAGAAGCATCTTCTTACAGAATCCAGTTGTAACTGTTTCCTTGACAATGGTTGGTAGCACTCAACAGCATGAATATAAAGTCTGTTTTCATCTGATTTGATGTACTGCTTATTGTACTTATGCACAAATTAAGAGGCACTACCTAAATTTTGTGGGTCTATATCACGTGATCGAAAGCTACTAATAGCAAATGACCACAACTTCAAAAACATTGAAACTCGAAGTTGCAACTGTGGGGGGCTGTGCCCCCCACACACCCCACTAAATATATATACCAGCTCCGAGATTGTACTACAGTGAGGAAAGGGTAAATACTCCTATATACACTGTTGTGCAACCCCACAATAACAACTTCGAGTTTCTGTGTTTTTGAAGCTGTGGTCATTCACTATTATTAGCTTTCGACCACGTGCTATAGACCCAAATTTTGTCTGTACCTCATCTCTACTGAAATTTGTATGCGTAACTTTTTCCATTGTAATATACATTCTTTCTGTTCTATGAGTCTGGGTTATGGCTGAAAAGGGTCAACACACTAACTGACCTACCTAGTCATCAAAAAGTAATGATGTCTGTGTAGTGGCTGAGAAATGGTTAAAAATAGTGGAGAGCACTCCAGCTGTGCAGGACGATAAGACCTTCCACATGTTTAGACCAGCTATTGTGCTAGCGGAGGTATGTCAATATACATTCTGAAGAGAGTTACATCAAGCCTGGTAAAGCAGCATGATGCACTAGAGCTTCTCCATGTCCAAATAACCATCAGAAAGGTCCAGTACCATACATTAGCTAGCTACAGAACTCCCTCTATGACAAGAGAAAGCCTCACCGCCTATCTACAGGAACTAGAATCACTCAGTATTAAACATGATACTATTTTCCTAGGTGATCTAAACTATTCAGCTACAGACTGGGAAACTTACACCACCACTAGTGTATAAGGAGAGAGATTCCTGGACTTTGTCAATATAAATGCCTTGGAACAATTAGTCAGAGTAGCCAATAGAGAGAATAACATCTTAGTGTAGAGAATTATCACAGTTAACTGATAATGATTTGCTTTCTGCAGTCGAGGGTTTGATTCCTTCAGCTTTCTTTTGCTTACTGTGTGATTCTGAGCAAGTCACTTAACCAGAAAGCATTCTAGAGCAGCTGAGAACAGGGCCATCTTAACAACATTATTGGTCCCTAGACAAAGAAATGCACTGGGGCCACTACCTACATAACCAGTCAGAGGATTAAACATGAAAATAGCTAATAAAATTAAACATGTATTTATTGATACTTCCAACAAAATCAGCATTTAAACATTAAAAAACATGCTGTACTTCAAAGATTAGTCAACATAAATATTTGAGTAATATAACATTAGCCTTGAAAAGCTCAACAACAAATCAAACCCTCGTAAATATTGGTCAACTATTAACAACATCCTATATCCTGGAAAGCCCATCACTCCCTCCCCCTACCCTAACACATCCTCTGAGGAAACGGCTACCCTCCTAAATAAACACCTTATCTCCTCCATCCAAAATCTTGTAACCACCAATTCTAACTCTGCTGCTATACCCAACCCTCCAAATCCCCAAAACACACCTTTATTCTCCTTTGAGCCAGTTCCCATAGCTTATATCAAGTCTCTACTACACAAGCTCAAACTGTGCTCTCCTTCCACAGACAACCTACCTCCCTCCTTTCTGAAACTCGCTGCTGACTCAATTGCCTATCCCATAACCATATTAATAAATAGATCTATTCTCGAATCTACTGTCCCTACTCTATGGAAATCTTTCTATACAATCCACCTGCACAAAGATGGGAATTCCACTGACCCTTCCAACTATTGACCCATTGCTGTTCTATCTCCACTCTACAAACTGCTAGAAAAATGTATTCACACCCAACTTCTCAAACACCTCCTCAACCATAACTTACTTACCCCTATTCAACATGACTTTCGTCCCCATCATAGCACTACTACTGCACTCCTCTCCTTCACTCACATCATTGCTGAAGCCTTAGATAACAATAAACTCATTTCCTGCCTCTTCCTTGACCTTTCCAATGCTTTCCATACTGTCTCTCACCCTATTCTACTAACCATACTTGCCAAACTTCACCCCCCCTCCCACACTCAACTGGTTCTCAAGCTACTTATCTGGCAGAGAACAATCTGTCAAATGGCTCTCATCCTGCTCTTCCTTTCTTCCTATCTCCACTGGGGTACCCCAAGGCTCCATGTTAGGACCCCTGCTATTTAATATCTTCACTAACGATCTGCACACCTCTTGTAAAGAATCTTCCCTTATTCAGTATGCTGATGACTCCACACACATATCTATTTCTAACAACATCCTGGATCTACACATCCAAACCCAACAAGCTCTACTAACTACTGAACAATGACTTTCAGACAACCTACTCATTCTAAACCCCAAAAAAACAAAACTCTTACTTTTTCTTCCCCGCTCTCTGTCGCACTACAAATCCTCCTTTGTCATAACATCTCTCAACAACACTACAATCCTACCAGATAATCATACCAAACTACTAGGAGTCATCATTGATGATGAACTAAAATTTAACCTTCACATACTTCAATCTATAAAGAAAACTCAACAAAAACTAGGGCTACTATATCACAACAAAAAATATCTCATCTCTAACACCAGTCGTAGCCTGGGACAATCACTCCTCCTCCTCACCCTCCTCTATGCAGCTCCAGTTCTAACCAACATACAGACCATCAGTATGAATAAACTCCAACAAACCTACCATAAAATTGCCAGATTCATCACTAGCTCCCCATATAACTCACATCACTGCACTGCATTAGACTCCTTACACTGGCTTGAACTTCCACAGCTATTTCTACTCTATCAGTTTCACATGCTTTACTCAATATTCTATAGACCTTCACTCTGTCCATCTCTTTCTTCCCTTATCTCTCTGTACAATCCACCACGGTCCCTTCGTACTTAAAATCAACAGCTACTTGATATCTACCAACCATAAATATCTGTAGGCAAACTACTCTACAAACACTCTATTGCCCATGCTTGGAACAAACTTTCCTTCAGCATATGCTCCATCACTCATACCTCTCATTTCAAAAACGAACTAAAAACCTATCTACTCATCTCCAGAACTTGCCCCTGCCACGACCCTACCTAGTTCCCCTCCTCCCTAATACACCCTTTAAAGCAATGAAAACTCTACCTCCTTCACACCTTATTCACAGTTCTATATAAAAAAGAAAGATATAGCATAATAATATTTTTGTATTGTCTACTTACATGTATTTGATATGTCTATGAATGTAACCTGAATTTTATTACTATTCTGTATGAATGTAACCTGAGTTTTATTACTATTCTGTATGAATGTAACCCGAGTTTTATTACTATTCTGTATGAATGTAACCCGAGTTTTATTACTATTCTTTATGACTGTAACCTGAGTTTTATCACTATTCTGTATGAATGTAACCTGAGTTTTATTACTATTCTCTATGAATGTAACCTGAGTTTTATTACTATTCTGTATGAATGTAACCTGAGTTTTATTACTATTCTCTATGAATGTAACCTGAGTTTTATTACTATTCTGTATGAATGTAACCTGAGTTTTATTACTATTCTGTATGAATCCAACCTGAGTTTTATTACTATTCTCTATGAATGTAACCTGAGTTTTATTACTATTCTCTATGAATGTAACCTGAGTTTTATTACTATTCTCTATGAATGTAACCTGAGTTTTATTACTATTCTCTATGAATGTAACCTGAGTTTTATTACTATTCTGTATGAATGTAACCTGAGTTTTATTACTATTCTCTATGAATGTAACCTGAGTTTTATTACTATTCTGTATGAATGTAACCTGAGTTTTATTACTATTCTCTATGAATACAACCTGAGTTTTATTACTATTCTCTATGAATGTAACCTGAGTTTTATTACTATTCTGTATGAATGTAACCTGAGTTTTATTACTATTCTCTATGAATGTAACCTGAGTTTTATTACTATTCTCTATGAATGTAACCTGAGTTTTATTACTATTCTCTATGAATGTAACCTGAGTTTTATTACTATTCTGTATGAATGTAACCTGAGTTTTATTACTATTCTCTATGAATACAACCTGAGTTTTATTACTATTCTCTATGAATGTAACCTGAGTTTTATTACTATTCTCTATGAATGTAACCTGAGTTTTATTACTATTCTCTATGAATGTAACCTGAGTTTTATTACTATTCTGTATGAATGTAACCTGAGTTTTGTTACTATTCTCTATGAATGTAACCTGAGTTTTATTGCTATTATGTATGAATGTAACCTGAGTTTTATTGCTATTCTGTATGAATGTAACCTGAGTTTTATTACTATTCTCTATGAATGTAACCTGAGTTTTATTACTATTCTGTATGAATGGAACCTGAGTTTTATTACTATTCTGTATGAATGTAACCTGAGTTTTATTACTATTCTCTATGAATGTAACCTGAGTTTTATTACTATTCTGTATGAATGTAACCAGAGTTTTATTACTATTCTCTATGAATGTAACCTGAGTTTTATTATTATTCTGTATGAATGTAACCTGAGTTTTATTACTATTTTATGAATGTAACCCAGGTTTTATTATTATTCTGTATGAATGTAACCTAAGTGTTATTACTATTCTGTATGAATGTAACCTGAGTTTTATTACTATTCTCTATGAATGTAACCTGAGTTTTATTACTATTCCGTATGAATGTAACCTGAGTTTTATTACTATTCCAAGTAACTTTGTACAAAGAATGAAATCAGCTTCAACCCAACAGCAAATTATGAGACTCCACAAGTTGTTTTAGCGCTTTCATTCATGTTTAATCTTCTGTGAACTTCCTCAGAAACTTTTCCATCCATACAACTGTTTAAATACTACATCAATCACAAATTGATTTGCATAATTAATCAATTTAAATAATTAAGACTTAAAGACATACATAAAAACAATTGTAAAAAATAATAATAATGAACTCGTGAATAAGTATTATAGAGAAAATGTATGTATAAATATATATGTGTGCATATATGTATTCATACTTTAAATTATATTTGATAATTAATTTCTGAATTAATTTCCAGGAAACATCTCATATTTATGGTTTCGTTGAGACCTGGAAATCTGTCAGCTCCTAAGAATATTTGCCAAAACGACTCTTTACATTCCAATAAAAGTTTAAAATTTCTACCAAGAATTTCACTATTGACACTATCTAAAACAGCAAATGTAAACTTTTTAAATTCATTACAGCTAATGGAATGCCTTGCTAGGGCGTTGTTTATATCTTTTTTTCTAATAGCCAAAATGTGTTCACTAATTCTGATTTTTAAAGTTCTTGTAGTCATACCCACATAATAACTTGGACATGTGAGGCACTGAGCTAGGTAGACAACCATAGTACTATGACATGTGAAGTAATTTTTTAACCAATGGGTTGTCTGTAGATGCTGAAAATACACAAAAGATGAATTGATGATATATCTACATTGTTTACAACAGTGACAAGAAAAAGTACATCTAGTGTGTATAGCACCCATTCTACTGGTAATACTTGTGTTCTCCTTTTTCTCAAGTACACTCTTAAGGTTGACTACTTTTTTGAAAGTGAACCTTGGATTAGTACCTAAGATGTTCACTAAATCTTGGTTACCCAAGATAATCTTCCAATTATTAGCAATGATATCTTTGATTAACCACATCTCATTACTAATAGGTAACAAAAAGGAACTAGTAAATTCCTTATTGTCCTTAGTGGTTACTTTAGTTGCCAATTACCTTACTGTTAAAATAGGCCTTGCTATGGTCTCACGAAGAGCTATTACCTCTTTTTCTATTGTTTTTAACCATGACAACTTATAACCTCTGTTGACAAAAAATCCCCTTAAGATGTTTATTTCACTCAAAAAGACGTCATTGTCAGATGTCAACCTACTTAAGCGAATGTATTGACCTTTTATAACTCCTTTCTTCATGTGATAAGGATGTATACTATTTTTGTGTAAATATTGATTTGCAAATGTAGATTTTCTATGTATGGTACTTGAAAACTTTTTAAGTTCACTATCATAACTTAAATGCAAATCTAGAAAATGTATGTTAGTTCCGAATTCACCAACAGAGAAAGTAAAACAATTTGTAGTGTTATTTAAGTAATGAACAAACTCATGAAATTCCTGTAAAGTACCATTCCATAAAAAAAACAAATCATCTATGTATCGAATGTAATAAATAATCTTGTTTTTATAAATACAATTCACCAAAAAAGTATTCTCCCATTGTGCCATGGTCAAATTAGCATAGGCTGGAGCTACCCTTGCCCCCATTGCAACACCAGAAATGTGTCTGTAGAATTTGTCATTAAATTTAAAGAAATTATTGTGTAATACACATTCCATAAGACTACAAATAGTGTTGACCCTAGTACTACTAAAACTTGTGTTGGCAACTAAATATTGTCTTAAATATTCAACACCAAATTCATGTTCAATACAGGTGTACAAAGACTGTACATCCAATGAAGCTAGAAAAAATTCTGACATCAAAAGTTGTAAATCTTTAAGTTGTTCCAATAAGTGCCAAGAATCTTTCAAATAATATTTTGAACGTTGTACTACTGGATTCAAAATATAATCAAGCCAGATAGAAATGTTCTCTGTCTTATATTTAGGGGCTGAAATAATTGGCCTAAAAGGTGGATTGACCAAATCTTTTTGTAATTTCGGGATACCAAACATGGTTCCCATCTTAGGAAATTCAACTAATAGGAAACTATACATAGCATAATCTATTTCACCCTGACTAAACATATCAAATAAAGTAGTATCTAATGTCAAGAAACTTTTTTGTATCTGTAAAGTGTTTACTTCTTGATAGACATGTTTATCTATTAATAAAGCTTCCATTGAAGTTAAATACTGTGAATTTTCCATAACTATTTTGCCCCCCTTATCTGCCTTCATGATTCTTATTTCCATATTGTCTTTTAAATTTTTCAAAGCTAATAACTCTGGCTCACTTAGATTCTGAGTGAAATTAGAAGTATTAATGTTCCTCATAGCTTCTTCACATATATTTTGAAAAACTTGAAGTGTGCCAACTAATGGGGGATTGAAAGTACTAGCTTTCTTAGGACCTTCATTTGTGGAAATTGTTTCAATGTCTTTCATAATATATTTCAGATTTAACTTCCTAAGTGTTAGCCTGAAATCAATGATGGTTTTTGTCTTATTAAAGTGGTTGGAAGGAATAAAAGACAAACCCTTCTGTAAGAGACTGATAGTCTCTTTAGAAATTTCCATTTTGGACAAGTTGTGTATCTATATTTCATACTGATTTAAATTAACTATCTCTACCATCTCTTTCTGTTTCTCAACCTGCCTTTGGGTTTGTTTTGAACCACTTTGGACCAAGTCGGCCCCCGTTTGTTTCCCTGTTTGTCGACTAAAAAAGGACCCCCATTGGATCCACCATCACCACAATTGTTATCCACATTCACAGTGTTATTGTTGTTACAAACTACGTGGTTATCATTGTTAGATACACTAGTACCTTGAACATGATTTTCACAATTATCTACAACAGGGACCACAGTATCAGTTGCCCCACCATTGTTGCTACACCTGTTGTTAGAACCAGACAAGTTTCTTTTTTCATTTAATTCTACAATATGCTTGTTCCTATTGTTAGTATCATGTGTGTAATCTGTATCAGAATTTAAGCCCAAAACATAAGCATTCTTATTAGCATAAGCTGTAATGTCTCTCTTTAGTTTCTTTTGTTTCCTTAAAATAGTCGTTGCTCTCTGTCTATCTGCTCTAGCAGTAATGCTAGAGTACAAGTTCGTAAAAGTGGAAAAACAAGCAAAGTTCTTTATTTTTGAGTCTAACTCAGTCATTTGAGATTTCAAAGTTTGTAACTGCTTCGTGTAGTAATTTATCAAAGCCATCATCAGTCTTATTCCAAAGTCATTAAATAACTCAGTCAGTTCTTCATAGAAAATGTCCCCAAACACTACACAGTTCGGAAATTTAGTATAACGAAGACCTTGTGGAACGCACTTGCGTTTAACGCATTCAGAAAGATAACAGATTTCCAAATCTAAATTCACGTGTTTGAAAGTTAATCTTTCGAGCTCATAAATGCTTTGTTTACAGCTTTTTTGATTCTGAAATTCAGAATCAGCAATGCTACTTACTTTGTCAGCGATTTCTATGTCCTGAATATTCTGAAAAGGGTTTTCTGTGTCTTTAGCGATGTATTCCATCACACTGCTCGGACCCACGAAAGGAACGTCTTGCGTCTCACTAGCACTTCCGTTATCCTGTGTGCTGGCCAAATAACCTCGATTATGAGTGTTCACATTTTGACTTCCCTCACCAAGTAAGGAAGTACCTGGTTTGGAAGCCTTTTCGATACCCTTCTGTATTGCTGATGTAATAACGCTTGTTAGCTGCTCAGAAAATTGAGCGAACCCCTCAGGAACTGGATGGGTGGATAAATCCATCAACGGGTCTTGTGACATAACTGTAGCCAAGAGTAGAAAACTGAAAATGTACAAAGAGCTCAAAACCACGAAAAACACACTGTAAACCAAGTAACTTTGTACAAAGAACGAAATCAGCTTCAACCCAACAGCAAATTATGAGACTCCACAAGTTGTTTTAGCGCTTTCATTCACGTTTAATCTTCTGTGAACTTCCTCAGAAACAACTTCTCCATCCATACAACTGTTTAAATACTATATCAATCACAAATTGATTTGCATAATTAATCAATTTAAATAATTAAGACTTAAAGACATAAAGACTTAAAGAAATACATAAAAACAATTGTAAAAAATAATAATAATGAACTCATGAATAAATATTAAGGAGAAAATGTATGTATAAATATATATGTGTACATATATGTATTCATACTTTAAATTATATTTGATAATTAATTTGTGAATTCATTTCCAGGAAACATCTCATATTTATGGTTTCGTTGAGACCTGGAAATCTGTCAGCTCCTAAGAATATTTGCCAAAAAGACTCTTTACATTCCAATAAAAGTTTTATTACTATTCTGTATGAATGTAACCTGAGTGTTATTGCTATTCTGTATGAATGTAACCTGAGTTTTATTACTATTCTGTATGAATGTAACCTGAGTTTTATTACTATTCTGTATGAATGTAACCTGAGTTTTATTACTATTCTCTATGAATGTAACCTGAGTTTCATTACTCTTCTGTATGAATGTAACCTGAGTTTTATCACTATTCTGTATGAATGTAACCTGAGTTTTATTACTCTTCTGTATGAATGTAACCTGAGTTTTATTACTATTCTCTATGAATGTAACCTGAATTTTATTACTATTCTGTATGAATGTAACCTGAGTTTTATTACTATTCTGTATGAATGTAACCTGAGTTTTATTACTATTCTGTATGAATGTAACCCGAGTTTTATTACTATTCTGTATGAATGTAACCCGAGTTTTATTACTATTCTGTATGAAGGTAACCCGGGTTTTATTACTATTCTGTATGAATGTAACCTGAGTTTTATTACTATTCTGTATGAATGTAACCTGAGTTTTATTACTATTCTGTATGAATGTAACCTGAGTTTTATTACTATTCTGTATGAATGTAACCTGAGTTTTATTACTATTCTGTATGAATGTAACCTGAGTTTTATTACTATTCTCTATGAATGTAACCTGAGTTTTATTACTATTCTCTATGAATGTAACCTGAGTTTTATTACTATTCTGTATGAATGTAACCTGAGTTTTATTACTGTTCTGTATGAATGTAACCTGAGTTTTATTACTATTCTGTATGAATGTAACCTGAGTTTTATTACTATTCTGTATGAATGTAACCTGAGTTTTATTACTATTCTCTATGAATGTAACCTGAGTTTTATTACTATTCTCTATGAATGTAACCTGAGTTTTATTACTATTCTGTATGACTGTAACCTGAGTTTTATTACTATTCTGTATGAATGTAACCTGAGTTTTATTACTATTCTGTATGAATGTAACCTGAGTTTTATTACTATTCTGTATGAATGTAACCTGAGTTTTATTACTATTCTCTATGAATGTAACCTGAGTTTTATTACTATTCTGTATGAATGTAACCTGAGTTTTATTACTATTCTCTATGAATGTAACCTGAGTTTTATTACTATTCTGTATGAATGGAACCTGAGTTTTATTACTATTCTGTATGAATGTAACCTGAGTTTTATTACTATTCTGTATGAATGTAACCTGAGTTTTATTACTATTCTGTATGAATGTAACCTGAGTTTTATTACTATTCTGTATGAATGTAACCTGAGTTTTATTACTATTCTGTATGAATGTAACCTGAGTTTTATTACTATTCTCTATGAATGTAACCTGAGTTTTATTACTATTCTGTATGAATGTAACCTGAGTTTTTTACTATTCTGTATGAATGTAACCTGAGTTTTATTACTATTCTGTATGAATGTAACCTGAGTTTTATTACTATTCTCTATGAATGTAACCTGAGTTTTATTACTATTCTGTATGAATGTAACCTGAGTTTTATTACTATTCTCTATGAATGTAACCTGAGTTTTATTACTATTCTGTATGAATGTAACCTGAGTTTTATTACTATTCTCTATGAATGTAACCTGAGTTTTATTACTATTCTCTATGAATGTAACCTGAGTTTTATTACTATTCTGTCTGAATGTAACCTGAGTTTTATTACTATTCTCTTTATTAAAACTGATTGTATGTATTTCTGGAGCTTTTCTCCTCGGGTCTCCACTGAAAATGGGCCAAAACTCAGTTGGACTAACCCGGTTAACAAATGTCAATAAATAAATAAATATTGAAAAAATACAAAAATTTCAACAAATTAATGATACTGCCGCTAGTAAACAGATGCAGATGGCACAGTATAAAATTATTATGAAATATTTATTATTATTAATCGGGTTTTCATCATAAATGTTTGCAAAATTTCTTTGCACAGAATTGCTTTATAGTTGACTTGAAGTTAATGGTCTTAATGATGTCATTTTCTATACATGGAAGTAAAAGTCAGTTCAAACTCTGCTGGCCCATTGTGCTGCAAAGCTGATGTTTTTATAAGTTGCAGACTTGAACATGAATGTTCTCCAGCACAGTCGATAACCATCATGCACATGAATACACTGAGGGCAATTTCAACATTGGGAAAAACAATTCTGAAGTTGTCCGAAATTATTTTTCTGTACAATGCATAAAGAGTTTCACAATTTTCACCAACAATGTAGTGTTTGAGATGAACGCATTATTTTAAAAGGTGAGCATAATCAAGGTCTTTGTGATACACTTTAGCCAGATTTTCACACTTTTCATTTAGCTCATCAGAACCAAATGTTTTCAATTCACTGAAGAAGGAAAACAGATTCCCAATCAATGAATAAGCTTCTGTCCATTTTGTCAGCTCAAAGATAAAAGGGTCTAGAACAATTGTAAGGTGGTTTTGAAAACTGTGTGTAATAATACAACCTGACTGGCTGCTTAGAACACTTAGTTCAGAGAACTACATTAGTTGTTTTGGTATAGCAGCTTAAGGAAAGCTTTACTGCCACAGAATACTCTACATAACTGAGTTCTGTGCCATCTGTAATGGCTTATACAGCATACCATACATTTCTAAGTATGACTTTGTTTATTGGCTAACAAATGATACTAAGCTTTTGAGGTTGCACTGAGAATTCTTTAGAATTATGTGCTTCAAATTTCTGTAATGATCCTTAACAGACTGATTTCAGCATGACATTTGAACTAGCTTGACACAAAGAGTTACAGGACACCACAGCTTTTACTGGTATGTCCTGGTAGAAATTGGTAGTAATTGATACACTGATACTATGATTCTTATCATAACTTCAGAGTATGCAGACCCGAGTCTCACTCTTCCCGGTGTCTACATAACTAACAGCATTGAAGGCCTGGAAACAAAAGTATGGCATTTTGATGATATCATTAAGATATGCAACTGGATAGATACAGGGTGGCCATGGTGGTGTAGTGGTTAGCATTGCTGCCTCACAGCAAGAGGTTCTCCGGTTTGATCCTCGGCTGGGGTGCCTTCTGTGCGGAGTCTGCATGTCCTCCCTGTGGTCGCATGGGTTTCCTCCGGGTGCTCCGGTTTCCTCCCACATCCCAAAGACATGCTGCAGGTGGATTGGACACTCCAAATTGGCCCTAGATGTGAGTGTGTGCATGTGTGTGCCTTCTGTGTAAGGTTAGATGCCGGGCTGGCAACTCAACACTGTAAAACTCCAAAGCCAGTCATGAGTGGACAAGGTGATCTGCTGTGGCGACCACTAACCAGGAAAAGCCAAAAGAAGAAGAAGAAGAACTGGGTTGATACAAAGAATGTATATGAAAGCAAGATGGAAAATTCCATAGCAAAACTAGATGAACTGTTTAAAATATTACAGCTCAAATGTTATCGGAAAATGCAAACTGATGCATATTGGAAACAAAACCTGCAGAAGGACCTCTCAGCTGATGGGGAAACTATAGCAACAACCAGAGTAAAAAGGTATCTAGAAGAATACATATCACATGATCCAAAAGTAAGCATTCACTGTGATGTAGCAACAAAGATGGAAGGCATAAGTGCATATATTAGTGATATGCATTGCAAGAATCATTACCAGTAAAAAAGATGCTATTATCATCCCACTATACATACAACTGATGAGTCAGCCACAAACTGGAGTTATGTAAGCAGTTTCTGAAACTTCATTTTTATTAGCACATTGATAGGGCAAAAGAACTACATAGCAGGGCAGACAAACTGAGCATGATTTTCAAGAGAAGTCTTACAAAAAGCCTGCAAGAGCTTAATGTATGCAATCAGAAGAGACAGATGGGACATGTGGTAATATTTTTAAGTCTATCAAGAAAATTAACAGTGATCAAATGACTACACTCTTTCAAAAAAGTGGCACGTTGCAACAAGATTATACAGCTAGACAGTACAAGGGAGATAGGCAGATTTGTTTTTTGAATGAAAAATGTGGTAGATGATCAGAACATACTTTCTGAAAAGAAGGGAGCATCAGAACCTGCAGCAAATGATGGTCACACTTACTGTTATATTTAGAGATGGGTAAAAATACAATGCTGAATAAATAGGATCTACAGTTTTTGCAGAAGGTAGAAAACAAACAGTCCAAGTTGACCTTAATGCCATCAGAAAATCTATAGTTACCCATGAGAGCTCTGTAGGACTTTTCTGTCATTTTTGAAAAAATTGATACTGCCATGTGAAAAACCCTTGCCATATCTGTTCTTACTTTAGATATAGCAAGAAAGGGTAATACAATGTATTTCACAGTTTACTTATTCATTTTAGGCAAAAAGGCAACACTCATCTCATACTGGCATCAATCCTTTTTCTACTGCATTAATTTCTATTTATTTCATGCTACTGCAGTTCTTTCAGACAAGTTAAACTGCCTTTAGTTGCTTTGCCTCTACCCAGCTCATTCAATATCACTCAACAATGAAGTGATTTTTCTAAAGCTGAAATAATGAATCTACCACACTCTAGCTCACACTATTTAAATAGCTTATTTACAAAAGTGGTCTGCTACGCTGCTTACATTCTGTATCACAGGCCCTTTTACAGCAAAGGTCAAAATTCTTTCATGCTGAGTAAAATCTACACTTTCATATCTTCAAACAAAACAGGTGAGCAACTTTGTTTTTTGCCTGCTATCTCTTGAAACTCAGAGACTACATTTCTCTAATTTGTCTTTAAAAAAAACTTGTGGTAAGGCTGCTTTATTGATTGTTTTATCTGCTGCTTGTTTACATGTTATTGACTACCTTTTTTCCCTCAATGTCAACAGTCATTCATGTTTTCATCGTTTCTGATTCACATCTGTCCTTTCTGTCTTTGGATAATTATTATTGCATCCCTTTTCTTTATAGTTGCTTCTAGCAGCAATGTATATTACATCAAAGAAATTCAAAATTAGATTACCACATTATTCTCAACAAGTGTGATTTCAAATGCTGCTTTCATAACCAGTTCATGGCAGTAGCAAATCTCTGGAAATGGCTTTCATGACTGCAAAAAGAGGCCTTTGTCCAGCAAGGGAATCTTAAGATAAGATAAAGCATGTCTATGAAAGCAAAGTACCAGTGCCCAGTTAGGATGGGGGGGGGGGTCATTATTTTGTTAGAAAGACCATTCATGACCTGAAATATCTAGCATTTTTCTATACTTATCACTGGCTGTGAGGTATGACAAAATCCTAGGATTGAGGCTGCATTCATGCAGATTGTCTTGTAAGAAAAATCCACAGAAACTGGAAAATTGACAACAGGCATATATCATATTTGGCCAGACATGTGAGATGCTGACAAAGTCAGGGCTATCAAGTCCTTATATAGTCAAACAAAACAAGTGAATCTTACATAAAGTGTAAAACTCCATTAGCACTCAAAAGTAATAATAAAAAACAAAACTGCCACTGGGGAAAACCACGTGGGGGATTCTTTACCCACGACTGTATTATTAAATATACTAAGTTCATAGCTGTGCAAGCTGTAGAGACAAGATAATCAAGCAACACGTTTGCTTACACTCCCAATTTGCAGTAGTCTGCTACAGAGAACAGTATTATCAAATGACATCTGCAATTGAAATCCATTCATTCACAACCCCTTTTTCACATTTTTGCACATTGTGTCAGGGTGTCACTTTAACAGTGACAGTCATCTGGCGCCAAGGTTTACACCAGCAGGAGGCTAGCCCTGCCGTGGTAGTTCTTCTACACCACACACTTGCATGCACACTGACATCTATGGCTAATGTAGAGTGGTGAGTCCACCTACTGGATGTCTTTGGAATATGGGAGGAAACCAGAGCACTCAGAGGAAACCAACATGAACCCAAGGAGGACATGCAGGGTATGCACAGAAGGCATCCCAGATGAGGGCATAGCCTAGATGGCTAATTGTGAGCAGTGAATTTTGAGAGCTCCATAAACTAGTATAATAATATAGGAAAATGTTATTATTTTCAAGTTTAAAACATCAGAAATTTATAGATAAACTACTAAACTACATAAATATCAATTTAGGTGGAGATATACAAACATTTTCCTATCAAGTAACTTGGAGATATATTGAGTCACTGAAAATGAGCAACTCAAGGAATTCTCATCCAGATGCTGCTTTGAAAAAAGAACTGCAATTGATTACATCTACCTTACAGGAACTATTTTTGAAGATGGATGGCTTTAGAAATGACTTATAAAACCTCAAATTAAATTCTCAAAAACAGATACTCTTAAGGAACTATTACAGCAACACCATACAAAAATAACAAATATAGAAACTTCTCTAAATGACATTGAAGGGAGACTCAAACAGGAAGAATTTCAAAAAGAATTTCTGCTTAAACAGAATATGTGGCTGCTTAACCAAATAGATGACTTAGAAAACAGGGAAAGGAAAAACAACATAAGGATCTTTGGTCTACCTGAAAACACTTAAGGAGAAGACATTATTTCATTCTTAACAACCTGGATTCCTGAATTTTTAGACTTGAAAGAGGGACTTTCATTTGTAATTGAAAGGGTGCATAGAGCACTGAGGACACCTGCTTCTAACTCAACAAATACTCCACCTAGATCCATAGTTATAACATTGCTTTCATTTCTGGACAAGGAACTAATATTAAAATCTGCTTGTAGAAAATCACCCTTAAAATACAATCAAGGCCCGATGAGGTTTGACAATGATTATTCTTCCAGAATACTAGAACAAAGGAAAAATGTCTGGCAAATAATAAAAGTGTTGAAACAAAACAACATTAAAGCACAACTGGCCTTTCCAGCCAAGATAAACATACTTTTTGCCAGTGAGATGAGAACCATTAATGACTTAGAAGAAACTACTATATTTATCAAAAACAACAACAACAGTGTATATCCCAGAATAAATGGAATGGATGGCTCCTACTCCTAAAAGAATAAAAGAAATAAATAATTGGACTGATGCTAGAAAGAAGAAACAAACAAAAAAAAAACTGATTCCAAAATAGCTGCCCAAAAACATAACTTTCACAACTACATCTCTCAAAGTATCAACTGATATGGTATTATTTTTATTTAAAAAGAAAGGAGGGATTCATAAACAACTGAAAAACAGTAATGATTTATTAAGAATGCTCAAAGAGTCCAATAATTCTTCACAGACAAAGGTAGGTCAAGATGGGTTACTATTCACATTATATATAAGCCAAACAAAGCAACATATAATATAAACATAGAAGTTTCTATTCCCCTACTTGAACTCAGTGAATACTTATCTTGTTCATTTTTCATTGTTTTTACTTATAATAATTTAAGTAATTAATTAACTAATTCAACAAGGTACCATTCATCAGAGTTCAGACTCAAATGTAACAAATTAACATCATATATACTAGTAGTAACAATAGAGTGTTTAAAAAAATGCTGTCATGGAGACTAATACCTTCTTCAGTTAAAGTATAATTTAGAAATGTCATGTATATCCTGGTAAAATAATAGTATCAAGCTCTTAGTACAAATGTCATAATTATTCTATCTAAATATAGTTAATATCAATTATGGCAGGTATCACAGCTACGAGTGCTGTTTGATCAATCCTGATATGGTGTGCATGGATGCAGCTGTGTCTGGCAGCTAGTACAAATGTCATTATTATTCTGTCTAAACATAGTTAATATCAATTATGGTAGGTATCATAGCTTCAAGTGCTGTTTGATCAATCCTAATATGGTGTGCATGGATGCAGCCGTGTCTAGGCAGCTAGTACAAATGTCATTATTATTCTTTCTAAACATAATTAATATCAAGTATGGCAGGTATCATAGCTTTGAGTACTGTTTGATTAAGCCTGACGTGGTTTATATAGATGCAGCTGTGTCTGGCAGCTGTTATATGTTGCTGTTTATGTCTCTGGGAAGCTGTGGGTTGTGGCTTGTGATTGAGGTTTACTGATGCTCGTGTATTAGGAAGAGACATTTGGTGTTTTGTCCTGGATCCCAGGGAAAGGGGTGGATAGAACTGTGATTTGGGATATTTTGGCAAAGAATGGTTTGTTTGTACATCTGCTGAGTGAGAGGTTGGAGGAATGTGTTGTCTCTTGTTCTGGTGGCTTGTTGGGAGGTTTTTTTTTTTTTTTTTTTGATCTGTTTGCTCTGTTCTTTTTCTGGCTGCTGCCTCACTGAAAGGGATGGAATTTAGGCTTGAAGTTGCAGTGAAGTGAAGCTTTGCTTCAGGTGCATTGTGAGCATCTGGTATGCAGTACACAGACAAATTAACAGAAACAGATGCTCCTAGGTTGCTATGGTAATGGAGGCAGAGTGACGATAATGCTTAATGGTTCAATGAGAGGATTCTTGGCAATGACGTTTTTGGTTTAAAAAAAAAAAAAAATATATATATATATATATATATATACATACATAAAAGGGTTGTTTTAAACCACATGTACAAATATTGATGGTTTCCCAACACTTTGTTTAGCTCAAGTTGATTCTTGATAAAAAAACATACACAAAAGTTATGTAATGTATGATTTTAGTAAAATCTAGACATAAAATATATAATTGTCATATAATATGAAGCAGTCTGCTGAATTTATATATTAAAGACAGGATTTAATAACATGGGCTTGTGTATAATAACACTACTGTCTTAACTTGTCATAAATGACATACACTACACTGAACAGCAAGGGGAAGCATGGTGATTTTCTTATATAAGCAAATATGCATAACAAGTCATGTAACTGCTTTAACTTGAATTGTAGTTTTTGTAACCCATCTTGACCATATATAATACTTAAGTGGTTACCAAGGTAATTAATGTTTTATACAAGACATCAAACTGACAATGTTGTTCAAGAGAAACAACAGAAGCATGAACTTGAAATGTCACAGAATGTAACAATCATATTTTGTACAAATAGTATTAAATTGACAATAGACAGTTTAATAATGTGCTGGAGTATAACAACACTACTGTTTTAACTTGTCATAAATGACATACACTATATTAAACATCAAGGGGAAGCATGATGATTTTCTCATATAGGTAAATGTGCATTACAAGTCATATAATTGCTTTAACTTGAATTGTGGTTTTGTAACACATCTTGACCATACATAATACTTAAGCTGTAACCAAGGTAACTAATGTTTTATAATGACATCAAACTGACAAAGTTGTTCAAGGGAAACAATAGAAACCTGAACTAGGAATGTCACAGAATGTAACAATCACATTCTGAACAAATAATATTAAATTGACAATAATCACTCAGTTTAACCTTTGCTAATTATACAAATTAGAATGGTGCCATTTAAATCTAAAAACTTTCAGTATATGCCATAAAATAGCAATTTATGAATATGGAAAGGGAACTTGTAATCACTATCACAATAAGTTAATTTGTTGTTTTTAACCTATAAGTTCGCTCATTTTATAATAAGAAATGACAGATATGAAAATCCTTATGTATAGGAAATGGGGGAGGAGGGATGCACTGATAATTAAAATGCACTAACTTTCATCAGTGTTTACATAAAACAAACTTGACGTTTTAACTAATTCAGCAACAAACAAAGTGATTACTTAAATATTGGAAAAAAATGAAATATAACTTCTGATATATCCAGTAAAATACATTGTATTATAAACATTAGGTATACATATTATTACCATCTTTTTATATTAAGTAATAAGTTTTGAAAGACTTCATCAATAAGGGTGAATATGTTAAACATCTGTGTGCTATAATCTTTTACTTTGGTTTTATATATGATACATCCTACTGTACTATGATTGAATTGCTCGTCATCTATCTTTCATGTAAATATTAATTGCTTATACAATAAGTAGACATTTATATTGTATTAGAATTCTGTCTAATCTACAATAGTACTATATTTGTTCAAAATAATATACATATTGCTTATTCCTATTATAAATCTCCATATGATAATTCAATTTATGGAGCATAGATGTTCTGGATTGTCAAGGTGTGAATGATAATCTGATGGACTTAGGTTTATCCATCAGATTAGGAATGATTTTCATTTCATGGCTAGTGCAGATCTTAGTTTTGTTAACATTTATTAATTTAAATTTATTTCACAAAAACATTTTAGCATGCCTGACCAAAACATTAGTTTATTGGTAAAAACTCAAAGCATAAAACTGATAATTTCCTTTAAAAGCTCAAACATATACTTTATAGTTATCAGAGGAAAATGTTTAATAGTCACAATAAAAAAAAATATATTGTCTAAATAACCTAAGATGGATTTAACTTTATTATCTTTAATTACCAATGGCTTAAACAATCATAGCAAGAGATCAAATCTACTGAAATATTTAAAACTGAACAAAGCACAAATTGCCTTCCTTCAAGAAACTCATTTAAAAACAAATGACAATTACAAATGGAATCTTAAAGAAAATATGATATTGGTGCAATCCACTTATAAGACAAAGACAAAATGGGTAACAATTTTATGGAAAAAGAATGTGATTAACCCAGAAATCATTTATAAGTATGAAGATAAAGAAGGCCTTACGGCATTTGTAATAGTTATGACAGAATATGGACCCTAGCCAATCTCTACTGATTCCCAGGCATTTGATCAGAAACTGTTAAAAAAACACTTGGATTCATTTCCAATAATTATAAAGGCAACTTAATATTAGCAGGGGATTTTAACTGTATATTTGATATTTCTGAAACTACAAATAAAAGACCGCTGTATCCATCTGCTGTATTAAAAGCTTTAAACAAGTGTGTAGAATCATTTCATCTTGTAGATACTTTCAAAGTTAAAGAAGATAAATCTTTGTTGTTTTCCCATCAATATCACAGATTTGGTACCCAAACTAGAATAGATAAAATATTTGCTGCCCATGACTTACACTCTAAAATCATTAATTTCTCAATGATTCCCTGCCCTTTTTCAGACCACAATTCATTGATAGTAAAACTTCAAAATGAGTACAAACCATTAATCTTTAACTCCAGAATTCCAGCATGTATAACTAAAATTAAAGAGTTTAAACCCTGGTTATTATCTAAATTATAGTTCTTCTTAGATATTAATTACACCACAGAGATAAATAAAATAACAACATGGGACTCAATTTATTTTATTTTATTTATTGCAGTTGGTTTACCAGGATAGTCCATTGGGTCAAATAACCCATTTTCAATGGAGTCCTGGGGAGAAAAGCTCCAGAACTAAGTATGTTACAAAAAGTGATTCATACTAGTTATACAAAAACTATAACACATTATAAATTATATAATAATCCAAAGTATTTTGACACCAGCAAACAATTTCAAATAAACACAAAAGAAATAGCTATGACAGAAGATTAGATAAAATTAATAGATTATAGATTATAAAGAATAATGCAAGAAAATTTTGAGTTTATACTATATTCAAAATACTGAATCAAGTTTCAGAGAAATAACAGACATTTATGAAGGAAGTACTTAGGAGGTGAGGGCTAGTGCAGTTTTCCCTATAAAGTGAAATGATAATGTATATTAGTTATGAGTAAATAATCAGATAAAATGCAAGAGGAATCAAGGCGAAGAAGGAAGATGGCAATTACAAGTAAATTAGCTATGAGGGATGGGAGCAAGAGCATTCCCACTTGGATACTAGGTGGGAATGAAGAGATCTTTTAAAAATAGAGTGGTTGGGGTGGTGCGGATGGATGATGGTAGAGAGTTCCAAAGGCGGGCAAGGACAAAAGATAGAAGATTTTTCCCTGGGGGACGAGTGGGTTTATAGATTTCTAATAGATTTTGATTGTTGGATCTCAATATTCTATCAGGAAGGTGCATTTTGAAAGCTGATGAGAGGGAGGGACAGAGAGAGGAGTTAAAATGAGTTTGTGAGCAAGAGTTAGTTGAGTGTATGTGAGATAGTTAGGACGCTCTAGCCATTTTAGTATATGGAGAGAGGAACAGTGGTGTGAGGAGGACTTGTGGTTGGTAGCAAACTTGGCGATTTTGTTATAGCAAGAGGAAAGTTGGGTTTTTAGGGAGGACTGTAGATTAGTTAGGAGTGGGGCTCCATAGAGAAGGGAGGGGATAAGAAATGAAGTAGAGAGAGTGATTTTTGCAGCAGGTGTGAGGTATTTATTTTGCCGGTACAGCATACCAAGTTTTTGGTGGGTTTTTTTGATATTTAGCTGTAGGTGAGAATTAAATTTGAGTTGGTTATCAATTTGGACCCCGAGTAGCTTGGTCTCTGACACAAGTTCCAGAGGTGAATTGTTTTGACTAGTGATAGAGAAAATGTTTGTGTTGAAGGAGACAGCTTTAGAGGGGGAAAATAGCATTAATTTGGTTTTAGAGGCATTGAGAGCAAGATGATTTCTTTTCATCCACTGCTCAGTGGTTGTGAAAGCTTCTTGGGTCAGTTTTTGGAGTGAGGGGATAGAAAGGGCCGAGCATATAATAGTGGAATCATCTGCATATTGGATGATGTCTGAGGAAGGAATGGAGTTGTGGAAATCATTTATAAATATATTAAAGAGAAGGGGACCCAGTATGGACCCTTGGGGTACCCCAGTAGGGGTATTTAGAAATGAGGAAGTGGCTTTTTTCCATATTACTGCTTGATATCTGTTAGATAAGTAGTTGGAGAACCAGTTCAATGAGGAGGGAGATAGGTTAAGTCCTGAGAGTTTGGTTAGTAACAGGTTATGAGAGATAGTGTCAAAGGCCTTAGAGAAGTCAAGTAGTATGGTAGAAACAATTTGGCCAGAGTCACGTGCTTTGTTAATAGTTTGAAGGAAGGAGAGGAGGGCAGTCATAGTACTGTGATTAGGTCTGAAACCATGTTGGGTGGGAGTTAGTAGGTGCTTTTCTAAAAGGTAGGGAAGGAGTTGAAGATGAATACATTTTTCTAAGATTTTAGAGATGGGAGATAGGATAGCAATGGGGCGGAAATTAGTAACATTGTTATTGTTGCCCCCTTTGTGCAAAGGGATGATGTAGGCCTTTTCCAGATTTGGGGTACTGTACTTTCTAGGATAGAGCGGTTGATTAAAATGCTAATAGGGTAGGAAAGTGCATCAGCAGCTATGCTAAGAAAGTAGGAGGGGATGTTATCAGGAGCATTAGTACATGGCTTCAGTTTCAGAAGGAGTTTCTTTATAGTGGAGGTGGGTATAGGTTTGAAAGAGAAAGAGGGAGAGTGTGCAGGGGGGGTGAGTTAGGGGCAGATGCAGTTAATGTAGTAGTTAGAGAAGGAGAAAAAGTGGAGGGAGAAAAATTGTTAAATGGAGATGCGAGGGTGGAGGTGGTGCTGGGTGGGGTGCTGGGGAGGGAGGGTGGGGGAATATTTGAGAGTGTAGTGGTGTTAGAGAAGGATGATGTTAATTTGGAAATGGATTCAATGAAAAAATAATTAAATTGTGTGGCCAGATCTAGGTCAGGAGCATTTGGGTCTGGGGTAGGGGTATTTTGTTTACTAGGGTTGAGAAGAGTAGAGATACTCAAGCTTACATATATAGTAAAATGCTAACTTGGTATAAAAAAATCAGAGAATGGGATTCTGAATTATTAGATCTACAATCAAAACTTTTGTCAGTAAAAACTGAAAAAAAATTAAAATTATTTGGAGATGAAAAAGAAAGTAGAAGTATTAAACAATAAATACAACAACATTCTAACACATAAAACTAGTTTAGCTTTAGTAAAACTAAAAATTAATACCTTGGCCACTTCTCCCAAATATCTACATAATTTATCCACAAGAATCAAAATACGATCAAAAGCTAATAACATTAAAAGTATCTTCTATGAAAAGAAAGGGAAAATGTCTCTGATATAGGTGACATTCTTGACGCCTAGAGAAATCACTATATGGAACATTTCCAAAAAGAAAATATACATATTGATCAATTAAATCTAGAAGAAAAATGCTCTAATATAAAAAAAAACAGAAAAATTAAAACTAGATCTGCAAGCACCCACATCCTATAAAGAAATTACATATACAATAACAGAGGATAAAAATAATAAAGCCCCAGGTATAGATGGCTTAATTATGGAAATATATAAATGTTTTCCTTTAAAGATATTATCCCTCTTCCATAAAACTCTATTAGAAATTCAGTCAGCTTTAATACGACCCTCTTGGAGATATTCCTTAATCACACCAATCCTAAAGGAAAACAAATCCCCAAACCTCTGTACCACATATAGACCTATATCATTATTAAATAATGACTATAAGATATGTATGACAATATTAACTAACAGAATGAAAATACCACTATCCAAAACAATAAATAATGATCAAACTGGATTTATTTATCATAGACACACACATGACAATATTATAAAGATCATTTCTCGTATAGATTATATTAATAAAGAAATTAAAGAAACACTCATAATTGGCTTAGTTATAGAGAAAGCCTTTGATTCCCTAAATTGGGACTATTTATTTAAAATTCTGGTGTTATTTGAATTTTTCTCCTTCCTTTGTTCACCTACTAAAGAATATATATACAAATAATTTAGCGTATGTTAAGCTAGGTTCTTTCATCTCTGACTCTCTATATATAGCAAAGGGTACTAAACAACGATGTCCCATGTCACCAATTCTATTTGCTTTGGCTATTGAAATATTGGCAGATTCAATACGTAACAATACAAAAATCAAAGGAGTAGATGTTTATGAACAATACAATTCTAAAGTAATGCTCTTTGCTGATGACATATTATTAACATTATCCAATACAAATGAGACATTAGAAGAACTAGATATTTTAATTGACACATTTTACAGGACTTCAGGACTCCATTTCAATAAATCTAAATCAAACTTCTTATTTTTAAATAAAAAAAGAACTGCAGATGAAGGGGAATCAAATTATAGGGAAACAAGAATCTACCTTAAAATATCTGGGCATTGAGTTATGCAAGGATAATAATGAATTAGTCTAAAAAAACTACAATAACATCATCAATACAATTACAATCTCTGTGGAAAAGTGGAACAAAATAATATTAACATTTGAAATAGACTACAGTTAATAAAAATGGTTTTTCTACCCAATATTCTATATATAGCTTTGGCAATATATCTGCTACCAGAAAGGAATATACACAAAGAAATAAACTCATGGCTAATAACATGTTTATGGTTTCCCAAAAGAAACAGAATAGCTTTAATACATCCTATCAGACCATGGAAACATGGAGGATTAAACTTTCCTGATATAGAAACATATATAAAAGCATCAATATATAAAATAATCGCAGACTGGATAAGTCCAAATTATTTTGCAAACTGGAAATAATTACTAACTGTAATATCAATAAATGAATTTGATTTACAAAAAAAAAAATTCAAATAGATAAAAACAATTTGCCATGGCACATATTATGTATTAGTATGCAATATAACATAACTAAGCCCACTAAAACTCATATGATTAATTATTACATTGACTAATTTAGGAAAATTATTAATGCAAATATAGATTTAAAAGTCTGGTTTTATTTTCTAACACCATTCATAATTACAAAGAGCTATCCACATAAAATATACAGAGAAATAATTAATTCCTGGGAACAGAAATTATTTGTTTGTTGGTTTCAATGTATCAAAGAACTAAAAGTTCTAGATATGCAAACACTAGAAACAACATACAAAATTCCACAACAAGATTGGCTAACTATACAAAGCATTCTGACATATTCGCAAGATTTATGCATAATAATTAGTAATTCTTCATTTAAGGAAATACCTAAACTTACAAAATACTTATATGAAATCATATATAATGATTATGACATGGGAAATAGTATTTTGAAATTTTACAAGATATTGATAAATTATAAAACAACACCCAAATCCTCATATTGGAATTATATAACAAAAGGACACTCATTACAGCTAAATGATGGACAAAGGGAATATGTCAGAGGTGTGAGCAAGTAAATAATGCAGATTGGAATCACATATTTTTTGATTGTGCCATTTTGGAATGGTATTAAAAACTTTTTACAAGCTTTATTTAATGAATTGTTTAACTTATCTAAAGCTCTAGTATTATTAAATGTGTACAAAGGTCCTCATTTGAATGAGTCAAATATGTATCCAGTTTGGACAATACTTGTAATCTCAAGGAAGTGTATAACAAGAAGATGGAATACAAGCACAATACCGACTTCAGAAGACTTCTACAGCCTACTGAAGACCACAGCATTGTTGAGAATTAAAATTAAAGAACTAAGGATTCATCCTAAGCCATTTATTAACAATCCATGGAAAAAAAGTCTTATCATTGATTGACACTTTACAGTAACTGAACAGATACATTCTGATAACTGGATTGTTATACCTATAAAATAATTGTATATATATTGAACTCTTTTATAGTGTCAGGCTGATGTAAATAGTGTACATACTTATTTAAGATGTTATATATAAATACTATGGAATTTATTCAACTGTATTTGAAAAATAAAATATTTCTGAGGGAAAAAAAAGGCACCCCAGATGAGAAGCAAACTAGGGAACCCTTTGCTTTGCCACTGTGCTGCCCATTCACTTAAATAACCAGAAGAAAAAGAAAAACAAAGCTGGCGGTTAGTACATAGAATTAAGGCTATTAGCTGCAAATGAACATCATCCTACAGTCCTGGGTTTGACTTCTTCAGTCTCCAAGTCAAATAATCAATCAGTGATACTAGACATCCACTAAAAGTGGGTAACACCCAGCTAACAAAACATAAAATGAAACAACAACAACAATAATAATAATTATAATAACAATAATAATAATGATAATAATAATAATACAGCTTGCTTCCTGACAGAAGTTCCATCAAATCAAGTTAAGAAATCAGAAGCCATACACACATAGAATGACAATTCTGCAGATAACACACAAAAAGTAACAGCACCTGATGTTTCTGCCATTCAGTGCATGTGATCTGTCAACCAAGGATTCAAAGAACATGGTGGAAGGGAAACAATAATCTCCCCACTGTGTCATAGTTTCCTTTATAACAAGAAGATTCAAAGTGCTAGCAAGAATTGGGGATTGGGGACAGGGAATTCAGTTATTACTAGTTTTCTGGCAATTTTGCCTTTGATTTCTTCTAGTGCATTATGACTGGGAAATGCAAGAGTAAAGGCAGAAGTCTACAAAAAAAAATCCCATAGTTCATAGTTTAGTACTAAGCTAACTGCCCTTACAAGCCATTTTAAGTGTAGCCAATTATCCCTTGTGAGACTCAAACCCTGCACCTTGCGTTTGTAAGGCAAGCACCTTGGCCATTAAGCCACCCTCCAAACCCACCAGTAAAAGAGAACATGCTAGTTCTAGACTGTCTCAAAACAAATGTTCTGACTGTGTAGCTGGATGGTCCAGTTAGGGTTCCTTGTGGATTTAGCCTGAGAGAAGCTCAGGGGAGGATTTTGCTTGGTGGAGCCAAATGGAAGACCTGGCAAGGGCTAGAGCTGAGACATTTAGAAAAGCCTCTTGCTGGAGGGGTTGTATAGAACTTACCTGGAATGGTGGAGTAACCCTGTAGACTTTAAATCTGATTCAAGATACTGTAAATAATGTACATTTTCTTCATAAGTAAGTATTAGGCTAGCTGCCATTGTGGGCCATTTTAAGCCTAGTCGATTTCCCTTTTTGTGCTCAGATTAACCTATCCCATTAGGTTACAGAATGATCTATGGTCAATAATTAAATATTATCCCTAATGAGAATTACTGAGATCATACCATAGATAATTTGAGGGGAATAATGCACAGGGAAAAGCATTTAAGAGCTGCCTCTGTCCATTAGTAGCACAGGGGTCAGTCCCAGGGCAAATGTTTTGTTTCCCATTCATAGATCCAAGTTGTGCTTGAATAAGGTCAGGGATAAACTTTGTTTTATGTGGATGGGGAGTCTGTTCCTCTGTGAAATATATGTGTCCCTCCAAACTATTCTGGTGATTTTGCAGAAGACGTTTAGATGCTTAGACTAAGTATTTCTAATACCATTTTACCTGCTGATATGCAGTAAATCCATCAGTAATGAGTCAGAGGATGCCTTGAATGCCAGACACAGGTCACCTCTTAGCATTTTGTAGGATACCAAGTATAATAAAAGAGCATTTAGTTGGTCCATGTAGGACCTGCTGTTTAGGCCTTGCATCCTTTTAGTAAGGTATTTCTGTTGGAGATCTAGGTGTTGCATGTGTCTGGAAAGATACATGCCAAAGGGCCATTATATTCAACAGCTGGCCTAATGACAGAGTTGAGTAAATAGGGACAATGACAACTCTAGATCTAGACACAATCCCTCTGTTTATAACCGACGCAATAGAGATGATTTTCCTTACAACAATGGACACTGAGAGACTCCACTGGTGACTGGCCTCTTTGTGAAGGTAACTTCCCCTATTCTGATTTCCTGTTTCTTATCAGTGAGCCAGTTGGCAATCCAGAAGGTGAAATAAGGGATTATTCTCCGTTTATTTTGTTTTTCTTCTATGCCTGAGTGAGGAAATGTATCAAAAGCTTTGGCCAGGTTGAGCTATGTTGTGTGTACCATTTTACCTTCACCCTTTGCTTTGGTGACCTTTTAAAAAAATCTAAACACACAAAATAATCCAGCACCAAGGAGAAATGCTGAATATAAAATTCTTTAATGTGGCAAATAACAAACAGCAAACCGGTTTGGCTAAGATCCAGCCTTCTTCAATGCATTAACTGACATAAAATAACTACCCATTTAAATAGTGCAACATTAGACCAGAGTTAAAGCTGATTGGTACATACCAAAGTTAGCTCAATTCATTAAGGCCTTGCTTAAACAAAGCCACCATCCCTACTGCTTTTTTCAAAACAAAAACTCATTATGTGTCCTTCACTTCCTAATATGCCTGTACAAAGTGTTGCAGCTATTTATTCTTAATAACATAAACACGATTCCTAATATACTCACTTTAGTCAGAGATGAGCACGGGTAGGGTGGGGTGGGGGGGGTTAGATAGGACAAGTATGTGGAGTAATAATTTGTTCCAGTGATACTGATGTGGTAATGGCTGCTGAATGTCTAGGTGGACCAGATATTTGTATAATAAAAGCTTCTTAATAAACAGATATTTGGTTTGTCTTTCAGATTGTAGAACATGCTTAGGGATGTTCTTCTGGGCACATATATGTTGACTTGCAATTATTGATAAAGAAAAAAATGTGTTTTATTAAGAGTTGTTTATACCTGTACTAAATCAAGGATGAGGTTATTTGAAATAAAAATGTGGGTATGAGATCTCCAATAAATATGGATATGCCTTGACCATTAGTAGTGATCAGTAGCTATGCAGATGTATATGTTCCCCAGGGAAAGGAGCGTTTCCAATTCAGACATGTTGTCCCTAAGGCTTTTTCATAAGTTCATAGGTGTGTACTAGGCTAATGGTCCTGGAGCCTTTACAAGCCTAGCCCATAGGATTTCTCTGGCATTGTGCCACCCAACCTTAGTTCCTAGTGCCTCTGTCGAGTAAAACCACTGGATTGAGCCCTGGAGTGAATTTTCTACTTCCCATCCACTCATCAAGATTTCTCTTGAAGAGGGCCATTGAGGTCCTCTAGTTGAGATGTATGGGAAGTCTATTCCACAGCATGGGCAGTCTCTGGGTTATAAACCTGTCCCTCCAGCATGTTTTGTTGATTGTGGTAATGAGGTTGAGGCCTCTAGAGCATATGGTGCAGATGGATTGGGATTTCTTTAGATGTAACATTTCTAACACAACTGGGTTAGACATAGCTTTGTAAGTCAAGCTGAGATCCCCTCTAAGTAGGCGATAATGAGACAGAGAATAGTTGGAGTTTTTTATGTCTGTCCATATAGGACATGTGTTTAAGGCCTAGGATCCTCTTTGTGAGGTAGTTTTGTGGCCTCTCCAGTTGTTGCAGGTGTCTAGTGAGGTACACGCCAAATGGGGCATTGTACTCTATGATTGGCCTAATGAGGGAAGAGTAGAGGGAGACAATGACCTCTTTCTTCTTGGATGCAAAACCCTTAGTAATGAGATGTACCACATAGAAGGACTTTATGACCATGGTGGCAATGTGGTGGTCAAAAGAGAGGTTGCTGTCAACCTGTGTTCCCAGATCTCTTATAACACCTTCTGTGTTCAGCGAACTACCATAGATGTGGTAATTCATGGGAACTGAGTTTTTCCCAGAGGGGATGACGACACATCTTTTGGCATTGAGCTGAAGGTCATGGTTCTGACACCAGTCATTGGTCTCAGTAAGGCCTTTCTGTAGGATGTCAACATCACTTGGGGGTTTAATAATAGCTTCCAATTTGCAATTGTCTGCAAACTTTGTCAGCCAGAGTCCCTTCGTGTTGGCCTGCATTTCAGAGAAGTAGATACCAAACAGGAGAGGACTCAGGACCGAACCCTGTTATATGTCTCGCTAGTGCATTACTTTCCCAGCCATCTTGTATGTGTCTAAGATGTTCACTAATTCTGGTTTTAAGTTTTCTTTCAGTCTTATCCATGTAAAAACATGGGCAGGAAATACAAATAGCACAATAAACGACCCTCCCTGTAGAACATGTAAGTTTGCCTTTAATCCAGATATTTGTTCCGTTAATCTCCACACCTTTGTCTGTTTCAATAATGTTGTTACAAAATTTACACCTACCATATCTGTGCATAAATCCTTTATGCTGCTCACCTTTCTGTGTCTTGAATACATTTTTTAAACAATGTCCTTTCTTGTATACACAAATGGGAGCCTCTCCTAGAATGTCCCTCATAACTTTATCATTCCTAATAAACTCCCAGTATTTAGTCAAAATATTCTTTATGTAATTTCCTTCCCTATTAAATGTTGTTAAAAAAATTATTCTCATAGGACTTCGGTGTAGCTGATACACACATTGTAGTTTCGCTGTTATTATTATTAATAGTGTTGAATCCTGTAGTTGTTAAACAGACATTTTTTCATGGTGGTTACCTTTGTGGGGGTTTGTGTGGGTGGGAGGGATGTGGATTTCCAAGGTGATTAGTTTGTGGTCGGATCTAACCAGGGGGGAGTTGACTATTGGTGTAGAGCAATGGTTGGCCATGTTAGTAATGACTAGATCAAGGATGTTGCTACCTCTGGTGGGGGTAAGAACAAGCTCGTCCAGGGCATTGGAATTAATGAATTCCAGGAAACATTGGGCAAGTGTATTGATACATGAGTAGTTTTCCCAGTTAATGGAGGGGTAGTTGAAGTTGCCCAGTATGAGAGTGTTAGGCTGGACGCTAATATTGTCCAGGGTGCTTAGCAACATGGAGGGTGAGTCTTGAGACATGGTTGGGGACCTTTAGCAGGCTATGACCTGAATCTCTGTCTTACCCAATGTTAGCTGCACCTGAACTATCTCATATGCATTATGTTGGGCTACCAGTCTGAAGGTGTGCACATCCTTTATGAAAATGGAAGAATTCAAAACCAATTCAACGAATAAATCCACAAAAATGAGTGTAGAGGAGGCAGACCATTTGTTAAAACCACCAAGCACTTTTTTTATTTAATAAAATATAAGCGCTTTTGTCTCAATATTCCAAGATTACAGAGACTTCATCAGATACAAATTTTAAAACAGCCGAGTTTGTTTTAAATGATGAATTTAAGTTGGTACTTGAAAATATAGAGTTAGTTTTAAAATATAACTATCTCTATTTTCAGGGGGAATATTTTCATCAAAAAGAAGGGGTAGCAATGGGCTCTGCCTGTGCGCCGATATACGCAAATATTATTATGTTGTATTGGGAGGTTAGACATTTTCTCATCAGACTATTACAGATACATTGTCAAATATTATAGATTTTTAGATGACATTTTTGACTTATGGAATGGGCCAACTAACAAGATTGATGAATTTGTGGAATACATTAATCAAACTACTACTTTTTTAGAATTCACACATGAAATAGGAATAGATTTCACACATTATTTGGATGTGAGGATGGACAAGGACTATTTAAATAAGTGTTTTAAATCCAATATATATAGAAAAGAACATTTTTCCAATGCTTATTTACACTTTGATAGTGACCATTCATATGTGTTAAAAAGGAATATTGTAAGGGGTTAAATGATTAGAATGGCAAGAATGATTTCAGATGAAAAAGAATTCAGGGAAGAGATTGAATACGTTGGCAAAATGTTCCAAGAGAGAGGTTATCCCCCTGAATTAATACATGTTTTGAAAAATCAAATAGAAGAAGGAAGATGTAATGACAAGAAATACATCCCTCTACTAGTAAAGAACAGTAGTGTAAACATGAATAATATTAATGTGAATAGGTCAGAAATAGAGACTGGTAATGGTAACAACAATAACAACAAAAATATTTTTAATGGAATGCCATACTTAACCCTAACATACCATCAGGGAATAGGACGGCTAAGAAAATGTATTAATGAGACCTGAGAGATGTTCAGGGAAATGTCCATCAAAACTGATGTATTTCAAAAGGAAATACAGTATAGTTATAGAAGGAACATGAATATTAAGAACATATTAGAGAGAAAAAAGACAAACATCCAAGGGACTAGTAAAAAATGTGGGACATTTAAATGCGGTAGGTGCGCACAGTGTGCGTTCATAGCAGGACAAAAAGAGATTAGACTACCCGGTCTCAGAATGAATTTAGTAGCCAAGGGTTACAGTAGTTGTTATACCAAAGGGGTAGTATATCTTTTATTTTGTAAAGTCTATTGGAGTTATTATGTTGGTAAAACCGAACGACACTTAAGATCCAGAATTTATGAACATGTTAGGGATATTAATAAGCACAACGAAAATAATGCTTTGTACAGACATGTTTTAACTTGTAAAGCTGCTGATTTTAAATTTTGGGTGATAGAAGAGGTGAAGTGTCCTGAGAGGGGTGGTGATTGGGAGACCCAGTTGGAGTTTAAAGAAATGATGTGGCAACTTAGACTGGATTCCTGTTGTGGGAAGGGTCTGAATGACCATATCTCCATCACCCCAGCATTAAAAATCCTTGCAGCAGACCCAAAGAAACACAAATAAAAATGCTTGCAGCAGACTCAAAGAAACACAAAAGTAAATTTTATATACACATCCCTTTAATTATATTTTATATATACAAATATTTTATATATACACATATTTTATACATACACATCGTTTTAATTATATTTTATATACATATTTATATACATTTATATATACCTCCTAAATCAGATTTAATACATCAATTTTTATGTACACATGTATTTAAGCTCATGGTTTATAGTATTTGAATAGTATTTATTTGGTCACACTACACTCATATTTTATATGGTACATAGGTACACACTTTGATGTTTTTATTCCTAGTTTTAATCACGCATTTTATATTTTCAAACCTATATTCATTCATATATACATATTTTTAACATTATATATTCATATATATATGTGGTTATAAAATATAATATATAATATATATGTACATTTTTATTTATTTATTATAAAGGCATCCACATTTAATAATGACACTCTGTTTTTAAGTATGGTGATGTTAGGCAAAAGCACCGGGAATTTGGTGGTTCTTTAAGAATGGAAATCAATTAATTAAATTAGATGGCAGCTAATTAGTGTTTATTGTATAAAAGGATTGTTTTGTTTCATTTCAAGGATTCTGATGAAGTCTCCGAACGGAGACGAAAGCGCTTAATCCATGACTTTTTATGGTCATTATGTGTTTTGAGTCCAGTGATTTTACTACTCTGTGGAACAATTGTACTGAATAAATTATTTTGGGTGTATACAAGGCAGTACCGTTTTCAATTACTGAAGGCCTCCTTCATTGTTTACCGGTTCGCACTATTATTTGTGATTTGTGGTGGATCGTGGTTACCAGTTTTCAAGTGTATTGATACATGAGTAGTTTTCCCAGTTAATGGAGGGGTAGTTGAAGTTGCCCAGTATGAGAGTGTTAGGCTGGATGCTAATATTCTCCAGGGTGCTTAGCAATGAGGAGTGTGAGTCTTGAGACATGGTTGGGGACCTTTACCAGGCTATGATCTGAATCTCTGTCTTACCCAATGTTAGCTGCACCTGAACTATCTCATATGCATTATGTTGGGCTACCAATCTGAAGGTGTGCACATCCTTTATGAATATGGAAGAATTCAAAACCAATTCAATGAATAAATCCACAAAAATGAGTGTAGAGGAGGCAGACCACTTCCTAAAACCACCAAGCACATTTTTTATTTAATAAACAATAAAATATAAGCACTTTTGTCTCAATATTTCAAGATTACAGAGACTTCATCAGATACAAATTTTAAAACAGCCGAGTTTGTTTTAAACCCTGTAAGGATGACATCATATCCTGGAACAGACTTAAAAAGTTTAAAGCAACAGTATGTCCTAAAACAAAATCAGATAGCAGAAGTATTCAAGTTCAAAAATATATTATATATCATGGATATTTAAAAAAAAACTAAATATAATAAAACCAATCCATTTAATATAATATAATTAAATATAGCATTCTATTACCCCAGCAAATATGCTAATAAAAGTTAAACAAATGAAATTGTAAAACAGTAAAAATAATGAAAAATGAATGAACAGCTTCCACTAGGAATTGAACCCAGAACCTTCTACGTATGAAACAGGTGCAATAACCACTACACTATTACATTTACATATCCTAGTACTACAAGTTCAATGTCTTATAAAGGCTTTTAATTTTAAAAGGCTACTAATAGACAGGTTGTCATTCAGTCCTGGCCAGTACATGGAATTCAGTCTCAACTGCAATGCAAGTTCCAATTTTTCTAATAGGTAGGGCCATGCCCCCCCCCCCACCACGAATTCTAGGTGCTACACATTCCAATATAATGAATTTAAATTCATGTTGTGGAAACCCTGTAATATGTCTCACTAGGGCATTACCTTCCCAGTCATCTCGTATGTGTCTAAGATGTTCACTAATTCTGGTTTTAAGTTTTCTTTCAGTCTTGCCCACGTAAAAACATGGGCAGGAAACACAAATAGCACAATAAACGACCCTCCCTGTAGAATATGTAAATTTGCCTTTAACCCAGATATTTGTTCCGTTAATCTCCACACCTTTGTCTGTTTCAATAATGTTGTTACAAAATTTACACCTACCACATCTGTGCATAGACCCTTTATACTGCTTACCATTCTGTGTCTCGAATATGTTTTTTAAACAATGTACTTTCTTGTATACACAAATGGGAGCCTCTCCTAGAATGTCCCTCATAACTTTATCATTCCTAATAAACTCCCAGTTTTTAGTCAAACTATTCTTTATGTAATTTGCTTCCCTATTAAATGTTGTTAAAAAACTATTTTCATAGGACTTCAGTGTAGCTGATACACATATTGTAGTTTCGCTGTTATTATTATTAATAGTGTTGAATCCTGTAGCTGTTAAACAGACATTTTCTAATGTTTGTACTACATTAGTGTTTTTCATGTTTAAAATAGGGACAAAATGCCCAGACCTTTTCTTACTGTTCACTTCATTAGCAATTTGGTCTATTAACAAATTTGGGTAACCTCTCTTGAGAAACATTTGTTTCAGCAAATTACACTCCTCAATGTATGTCTCTCATACATATGTCATACGGGCAGCACGGACAAACTGCCCCTTTACAACTGCCCGTTTGAGTTTGAATGGGTGACAACTACTAAAATGTAAAAAGCTATTGGAATATGTATTTTTACAGAATATCTTTGCTAGAAACCTGTTCGCAGCATCATCCTTTGTTAAAAGGATGTCCAAGTATGCTATACTCGTGTCATTTATTGAATACGTTGTGTTGTTAATATATTCCAGGAAAGCATTCAATGTATCTCTAGGTCCTTTCCATAATATAAACATATCATCCAAATAACGCATGTATGTCTTACAAAATTGAAAATATTCAGATGTCTTTAAATATTGTTTTTCCCATTCAAGCATGACAATATTGGCATATAGGCCCCCACAAGTGGAGCCTATTGCTACTCCCTCTTTCTGAAGAAAATATTGTCCTTCAAATAATATGAAGTTGTCCCTTAATATTAAATCCAGCATCTGTTCAAAAAGATTAACCCTATCCTGTGCTAGATTTTTAGACTGGAGATATTCACAAAACCACTGTGAACCAATGTCATGTGTTTTCAGGATATGATGTCATCTTTACAGGGTTTAAAACAAACTGGGCTGTTTTAAAATTTGTATCTGATGAAGTCTCTGTAATCTTGGAATATTGAGATGAAAGCACTTATATTTTATTGTTTATTAAATAAAAAACGTGCTTGGTGGTTTTAAGAAGTGGTCTGCCTCCTCTACACTCATCTTTATGAATATGGAAACACCACCGCCTTTGAAGCTTCGGTCCAAGTTCTGGGGCTGAAAGGTGTGGAATGAGTTATAGTCTGGTAGTGCAGTGATGCTTTCTGCTGCCTTGAACCAAGTATCTTGTTACAGCACAAATGTCGATGTTCTCCATTTTAAGGAGTGCTTCGAGCGAGTGCATTTTGAGATTTAGACTTCTAGCATTTAACAGCATGACCCACAGATTGCATTTGTTTGTAGCTGTTATGGTGGTAATCTGGTCTTTGGAACACCACCTAAAAAAGGCACTGTAGGGCTGGCAAGAGCCTTGGCCAGTATCTGGAAGCTCAGGGGTGACAGATGCGGCCATCTCTGGCAAAGCATTGAGGACTGTCAGTCATGTCATCCCAGGCAGACAGATACTGGTTCCCCTTAGAATGACACCAGAAACTTAACCAATTGTTAAAATCAATCATTTTCTTCTTGTACTGTGGTATCATTCTGGGTGTTGGTAGGATGCTGCTCTGGGCTAGGGTCATACAAGCTCCTCCATGTCTCTTTTCATGTAGTCCAGGGAGGAACATCTCAGGTCATTCACACCCACATGTGCAATGACAGAGTCACATCTGTACATGTTGTTGAGGGACCTGAATGCATGCATTATGTGGCAGATCCTGTTGCCTGACAGGCTGCTGACTATTACTTTCTCCTTATTCAACCTAGTGAGTGGGAGATCAGTGTGCCTCACTATCGAATCATCTATGACCAGTGTGTTGGGCATGCTGTTCTTAGGGGCTTTGGTTGAGTGGCACACTGTTTAGGAGAGTTATGTATCTCATGATTAGTGTTGTGTTGTAGTGGTCGAGTGCGTTTCTGCCTTGGAGGTCTCTGCTGTTTGAGTAGATTTTTATTGAGAGCCTTCGTAAAGAAAAGGTGGGTGTGTGGTTTGTGTTTTTATCTGAAAGCACTGCTTGTGTGTGCTCTGGAAGACTATGTGTTCCGTGTGGTGTGGTGCATGTGTTGACCTTCTCCTCCTGACCAGCTATTCCGGTCTTGGCTGGAAAGTGTATGGCTCCCAATTTGGATATATAAGTGCATCTCTTGCAAGTTTGAGTGTTGGGAGGTAAGAGGAGAGGGTTGTCAGTGTACATGAGGCAGTTGCTACATTGCCTCATGATGCCCAAGTTCACCAGGTTAATAGGAGAAAGCACGTATTCAGCAGAGGCACTCTTATACCTGACAGTTTTGAAATGGTCATCAAGTTGGAATGTCTAGTAATTTCATTTTTCTTTAAAAAAGGAGGGGGATGGGGTGCTATGATGGTGAAAAAAATGTTTGCAATTATGCAAAGGACAATAAATATAGCCCATCCTTGACGAAGCAGGAAGATCGCTCTACCATGCCATCCTACGCTGTCACAAACTGGATCCTCCTAGAACAGCACTATTTACTTTGACAGCCACTGAAGGCAATGATGGTTGATTTGTGCTCAAGCATCATTCTAGTCAGAATATTTCTGAGCACAAGCAAGTTCTTCTCATTTCAGACATACATTAAGAGCTCCGCATTGTCTCTATGTTTCTTCTGCAAGGAACACCAATTAAGATTATTGAACTCAATGTGCACAATGAGGTCATACCCATATTTTGGTTGTTTCAGGTCCTGTTGGGCCTTGTTGACATCCCTAATCTTAACAGCTGAGTAATCAGTAATTTGGCTAGTCTGTGGAGTGCAGAGTCTATATTTCTGATAATGCTTTAGCTTTCTGTAACACCCTCCAAGGCGCTGTGCATTCAAAAGTCCTGCTTATTTTTCTCTCCTCTGTAGGATCCAGTTCTGCAGGTTCTCTATGCACTACATTGTCTTTTTTGAAAGCCTGACACAGAAAAGTTTTAAAGCTGAGGGAGACAGCCAATGAGCAGGATAGATGAGGCTGCATTAAGAAGATTTACAGACCTGGCAAAACAAACCATTTTATTTTCAGTTCATCACAGGTTCTGTATAAAGATATATAAGGATTTCAAAACAGATCAGTAAATCTGAGCTGCTAGTTACATCCAACCAACATCATGTCTCAATCCAGTTCATAAATAGTGGTCATAATTCCTCTGTAGTTCAAAAGCAACAGAATCTGCTACTGTTTCAAGACTATCACATTGATATATATAAAAACAGGGTGTCTGCACAAAAAAGAAATAACTTTATTTTCAGAAACAAAGAAAGCCGAAAGAACATCCCCAGTGTAAATAAAAGAAAAGAAAGAACCTAATTAAATATTATACCTTTCTTATGTAATGTCATGGGGACATACACCCTTCAAGGTGAGGAGAAGCTTTGACAAAAAGACACATCCATCACAGCCCCACGAGGTCACTTTGTGGGTTTAACAAATGACAAAACGATACTGACACCTCATAGTTATGCAGAGCCCTTACCACTGCAGACAGGATTACAAAATAATGAAAACAATTATTTTTTTTCGTACCTCGGTATAGCTATCTTTCATTACGGTTTTCTGACAGTAGGCTGTTAAAAAACAATTTACATTTTCTCTGAAAGAAGCACCATGTTATAGTATCTATTACAGAGATGAATAGGCTTATGGATTTTATGATCCGATTTCTGCAAAGTGAAATTACAATTGTAACAGTTTATAGCTGTCTGCTATATCAGTTCTTATTTAGTAGGCAGAAAATAGGTGCAGTCATATGATGAGATCTAAAACATCTTGAATTTGTGTGTTTTTTTTTTGCTTGCTTCATTTCACGTGTCCAAGCAATAGGAATATATAGTCCTAATGGAAGCACAATTTTTTCTCATTCTGTCATATAATTACTTAAACTGGAAAGTATAATTTTTTTCCAAGATACAAGCCTAATAATGGTTTACCAAGCAGAAGAAATGTACAATTATAAATGAAACATATCTGTATTTTTTTTCTTTCTGTCTTTCAGTGACTTAACATAGAAAGCATTTTCTCCAAGATAAATGCTTTACAATGGTGTGCACAAAGAAGCTCATTCTTACAAATTCTGTGAAAAGCAAGTTGTTCCAAAAAATGAAATATGCTGTCATTATAACACCTCTTTATATATTTCATGTTGTTATGACCTATTTTGTAAATATATATTTAGGAAATTAAATAATATTACATTGTCATCATTACAGGTATCTGCTGATAATTGCTGTAAATGAAAACCAAGTTATTCAGGATCTATTTAATAACATATGGTGTATATGCTGTTACTATAATTGTATCTGCAAATAATGATCATTATACCCTATATTATGGAAAAAGAAACATTGCACACAAAAAGCATGCCTACATATGCAAAAGGGCTTGTGTGTGTGTGTGTGTGTGTGTGTGTGTGTGTGTGTGTGTGTGTCAACCACAAGGGCCTTTTTAAGCCTAGTCATGCATCCCAAATCTCTGACAAGTTCTGATAGGCTTGATAAGTGTAAGCATGGGCCTGGGAGTTGAACCATTTACAGGTTACCTGTGTTCATTAGAAATACAGGTGCCAAACCAGGGATGAATTTCTGGTTTCCCATCCAATTGTCCAAGTTGCACTTGAATTGGGTTTGGGAGGAACTCTGCTTCACATGGATGGAGAAGTTATTCAATAAATGTGATAGTCTTTCCAGCAGGTCCTATTTATATCACAGGCAAGGTTTTAGAATGGGTATTTCTAGTGCTGTTTGATTTGTGGATATGCAGGAGGTCCATCAGAGTGGGGTCTGATAATGCCCTGTATGCCAGGCATAGATCTCCTCTCAAAAGCCTGTAGGAGACTGAATACAGGGACAGGGCCTTGAGGCGGTCTGCATAGGACAGTTTAACTTACACCCAGCATTCTTTTAGTGAGAAAGCTTTGTGGGCGTTCCACTTGTTGGATATGCCTCATTAGGTACATACCAAAGGGGACATTGTACTCAATGATAGATCTGATGAATGCCGAATACTGTGGGACAATGAATTCCTTGGACTTAGACGCCATACCTTTGTTTATAAGTTGTTTGACATAGAATGTTTTCCTCACCACTGTAGACACATGATGGTCAAAGGCTAGATCACTATGTGTGTCCCTAAGTCCCTGACTACTGGGTCATCTCTAAGGGGTATGTTGTCAATATGATAGTTATCAGGGATGGATGATTTCTCAAAGGATACTATTATGCATTGCTTGGCATTTAGTTTTAGTCTATGGCTCAGACACCAGTTGTTTGCCTGTGTCAGCCCCTCCTGGAGAACATTTGAGTCAGTGTGACATTCAGTGACAGCTCCTAATTTGCAATCATCTGCAGATTTAGTTAGCCAGAGACCACTGACATTGGCCTTGACTTCTGAGAAGTAAATGCCAAAAAAGAGTGGTGCAAGGACTGATCACTAAGGGATTCCACTTGTGACTGGCCTCTATGTAGAGGTGGACTCCCCAATTCTAACTTCCTGAGTCCTGTCTGTAAGCCAATTGGCTATCCACCTGGTGATGTACGGGTTTGTGCCTAACCTCTTCAGTTTGCCAACAATGCGTGAGTGGGCTATGTCAAATGCCCTGTCCAGGTCAAGGTAGGCAGTGTGAGTGATTTTGTTCTCATCCATTGCTTTGGTGACCTTCTCAAAGAAGTCTACCAGGTTGAGTAGGCATGATTTGACCTTGACAAAACCAGACTGGGTCGGGGCCAGTGTCTAGAGGTTTACTATACCTCTATTGATCATCTCCATGATAATTCTTTTCACGGTTTTACATATAAGACTAGTGAGACTTAAGGGTCTGTAGTTTCCAGGGTCTATAAATGACCCATCTTTGTGCAGAGGGATGACTGTTGTCTTTCTCTATTAATGAGATAAAGAACCTGTTCGGAGGCTACAGGTAAATAGTAATTCCAGAGGCCTTGATAGGTCATATTTCATGAGATATAGAAGGCATCCTGGGATATTGTCTTGGCCCATTGATGCAGTGTTCTTGGTCTTAGAGAGAGCATTAAGGACTGTTCCCTAGTAATAGTATGGGGAGTTATATTTGATGATATTTTCTGAGGGAAGTTTGGGGGGGGTAAAGTTGGAACTGAATTTTTCAGCCAGGAGGCTTGCTATGTCTTCTGGCTTAGTATAGGTGGATCCATTTACAATGAGCTCTGCACAGAATTGTGTTTAGCCTTTGAGGTTGTGGACACAGCTAAAGAATAGTTGTGGTTGTCCTTGGCCCGGGAGGCTAAACCTCAAGTTTGGTGTTTGGTAGACATTATTTGTCCTCTGAGTTGTTTGTTTAGTTTGATGAGAGTGCTTTTATCCTGCTGGGGGCTGCATCTCCTAATTTTTGCCATGATTTTCTTCCTTTTTTTACTATTGATTTTGTGATTCCACCAGGGTGGCTTGTTTCTTTAGTTAGTTCTGTACGTCTTCCTGGTAGGTACGGCTGCCTCTATGCAGCTATTAACATGCTTGTACAGGTTTTCTGTGAACAGTTCTGCATAGGCAGCAGTGTTCTCTGGGTTTATGGGGGCTTGAAATTTGCCAAGTTTTCACTTAATAACAGGGGGTTAGCCTTAGATTAGTTCCTGACAGTTCGAGGTTTAGTTGGGGGTCCCAGTTTTATTTTTACTTTAAAGGAGACCATTTTGTGGTCTGACCTTACCAGTGAAGCATTACAGTAGGGGGTGTGCAGCACTCTCCCATATTAGTGAGGACCAGATCCAGTAGGGTTGCACCACCAGTTTGTATACTGACTATCTGGTTCAGGGAGTTTGTGTTTACAAAATCCAGGAATCTCTGTGCCTGTACGTTTGGTGTCATATAGGAGTCACAGTTAATATCGGGGTAATTAAACTCACCCATGAATATGGTAT
The DNA here is from genome assembly GCF_019279795.1 of Protopterus annectens. Classification (NCBI taxonomy): domain Eukaryota; kingdom Metazoa; phylum Chordata; order Ceratodontiformes; family Protopteridae; genus Protopterus; species Protopterus annectens. The sequence continues at coordinate 744,384,362 of NC_056727.1, forward strand.
TAAGCTGGGTGGTTATTGTTTCTAATAAGTTTATATACAAAGTGTGGGTTTCCTGGGTCATAGAGGGGGACCTAGAGTTTTTAAGGAAGTGGTATTGGAGTTTGCCTGTGGTGATTTGAGCATGGTGTAGCTCAAGTACATTGTCCTGCTTGACCAGCCCTGAAGTATATTTATCTCTGATGTAAACAGAGGCACCTCCACCTTTACTCCTTGCCTGTGAAGCAGTTGGCCTAAATGTGTGGAAGGCATTATAACCTAGCACTGTTGGTGTACTGTCCGCAGCTTTAAACCATGTCTCCATGACTGCACAGATGTTAGCATTCTATAGGGTAAAGACAGCTTCTAGGGAGTGGAGTTTCTTTGTTTAAACTCCTAGCATTAAGCAATAATACCTTTAGATTTTCTTGGTTTTGATTTGCTATGTTGGACGTACTTTCAGTTTGGCATTGCCTGAAAAGGCACTATGGAGGAAGACAATGTTTTAGCTAATATTCAAAAGCCTAGAGGAAAGAGGTGCCGACCATCCTTGGCAAAGCAGTGTGGTCTGCTGACCATCTCCTTCCATGCTGACAAATATTGCACCCCCTTAGAATGATGCCAGAAAGTAAGCCAATTATTAAAGTCAATCGTCTTTTGTTCGTATTATGGCATCATCCTTGGAAAAGGTAAAATGCTGCTCAGTGCTAGGCTCATACCAGCCTGAGATACATATTCCGAGAGCTCAATGATGTCTCTCTTCATTTAGTCTAGGGTGGCATGTCTCAGGTCATTTACATGGACTATGAGTCATATTGTTAATTGTGGTCCAATGACCTGAGAGTGCCTGCATAATGTGGCTGATCCTAGCCCCTAGCCCCTGATAAGCAACTGACGGTGACTTTCTCGTTACTCAGCTTGGTGAGAGGGACATCAGTATGTCTCATGTTGGAGTCTCCAGTGACTAGAATGTTGGACTGTGGGTGTATCTGTCTGTGTCAATTGTGTGTAGGAATTCTTCTATGAAAAGTTGAAATACACAATCCCAAGGAACAGAAAACATGAAAAACAGTGTCTGAAACACATAAGGGTGAAAAAGTTAGATTTGTACATTTTTGATGGGGGGGGGGCAAGCTCCCCTTTACCCTCATTAACTTATATATACTAACAGCATATTTGCACAAACTTAAAAAAGGGAGCACTCTACAAAAAGAATAGAATCATTGCTGGTCCACACTCGAAAATCCCACCAGCAATGATTTCCAATGGAAAAAATATATCAAAGTTATATTCTTTAGTATTTTTTTCCTGAGGGTTACTGACGATCAAGGAATTTCACACCAACCACCTGTAAAGGAGCTGTGTGTCTGTTTATCTGTGTGTGTGTGTGTGTGTGTGTGTGTGTGTGTGTGTGTGTGTGTGTGTGTGTGTGTGTGTGTGTGTGTGTGTGTGTGTGTGTGTGTCTGTACACACGTGCTTCTGTGCATGTGTGTATTAGATAAGCACATAGTAGTCAAAAATACCATGCCAAGGAACAGTATGAAAAACTGAATGCTAGCTTTATGCTAAATGCTAAGTTTGATAGATGTGGTACATATACTTGATATAAACACGTTCACCACAATAGCTATAAAAGCAACTGGTTACTTGGCCTTAACTGTCTGCTGTCAGATTTTGAAATGTCAGCAAAAAAACAAAGTGTACCAGAACCACAAGTAGTAATAAATTTGTTTATTCCGCTAGTGAAAAGTTTTGCAGTAAAACAGCTTCCTCAGGCATAATTACAATATCACAATATAACATATTTACAAAGATTTTATTTTTTGCTTCTTGATAAGCTCATAGCCTACACTGTCATTGCTACATTTGTGGAGAGCCAGATTTGCTGACAGTTTCCTTATTTTTGTTGTATTTTAACTCTTTTTGGAGGCTTGGCTGGACACGAGTCGTATGTTCAACTTACATTCTATAAATAATGTACAACGGATGCCTATGCAACATATTCACTCATTAATATGTTAATCAAAAGTTTAAAGCCAGAATTTGTAGCCATCTTTCAGATATAAGAAGGAAAATAGACATTTTCTCTATAAACATATAGCAGATACAGATGACACACATAAGTTTA
>NC_056727.1:744391465-744441465 GCF_019279795.1 Protopterus annectens
TAGAAGTCTGTAATGGGAATCCATTTGAAGAGCAGAGCATCCATATTTTGTAGCCAAACTTTATTGGCTTACCCTTGTAAACATTTTGGTCCCATGGTCGCCATAATATGGAACCATCAATTTGTCTATACTCAACTTCTCTACAAACACACCAAACTCTATCAATATATACTGTTCAGACTATCATAAACAGGTTTCACTTTTGCAGCTTTAGACTGTTGTCAGCTGCATGGAAACATGTCTTCAGTTCCTGGAATCTGTTTTTGTCATTGATTTCTTTACTGCATCATACCCCAAATCATCAAATGTGCTCCAGTAATCGCTTTCTCCAGTCAATGTGTGATATCCTGACAGCAGAACAATGCTGATGAACTGTCTAATTTCTTCTGTGGACATTGAAAACCCTGGTGTATTTGTATTACGATATGCATACAGTTCCATCTGGGTTTTCAAGTGATCAAACAGATCATCACCAAAACATGCATCAAATAAGTCCAATGGCATCTTCATCATCAGTTCTGGATGTGTATCAAGTAGGCTGGTTATTTCCTTAGATTTCACAGGCTCTGTGAACTTGTCTGTCAATTTCCAACCAGTCATAGGGCTTGACGGCAATAACTGCACTGTTTCGGAACACCTGTATTTTTGAGTTGCAGTCTTGTTACTTCCAGTCACACCTTCAGCCGGATTTGTAGTTTTTCTCATCTTCTTCAACCACAGTATGAACAGCTTCTTGCATGTTCTTGTATGTTACTTTACACCCATATTTGCATGTTCTTGTATGACTGCATGAATGGTGTTTTTCAGTGTCACAAATAACTGTTGCAGTAGTCACAGTTTCATTACAGCCACACTCAGCACCAGTGAACACGTCCAGTTCTCCACAAATGTCTGATGTTTCATCCGGAACCAAATGATCTTTATCAGTATGTTCAACCTCAAAATCATCCCCATCCACTGGTGGAAGAATACAAATTTCTGGAATGTCATTATTTTCTGTCACTATCAGATTTCTCCAATACTGCTTTGACAGCCTGGGCAAGAGTGAAGTACTTTCGAACAGTTGGCATCTGAAGTCTGTAAAAAAAATTATAACATCTATTGCTTTCTTTCAGAAAAAGTATTTATTCTGTTGTGTAAAATGCCATTCATGCATCAAACACTTGCCCATATCAGGAGAAAAAAAATACTTCATTTTAATGTTTGACTCAGCACTAAAGTTTCTGTAATCAAACTGCAATTTCGTACACCCACGACAGTAGCCACCTACAAAAGGTACAGTAATTCTGGGGCAGGCGTGACCAGTAACTAACACAATGTAATCAAGGTGACTCAACATTCCCAAATGGGAACAGTGATATTTGTCAAGGTAATACTAGTCAAAGAATAGCCTAACGACCCACAGAATATGAATATTACATAGGACAGCACTGTAACTGAAAACTAACCAAGCTAGTAAAGTTTATGTTTACATCTAGCATTTGGCAAATAATAAAACTAATTTACCTGAAATTCCTCAAGAATTGCATAAATTCACCAGAAATATGAATAGCGAATATCAAGGGAATCAAATAACCATTCACAACAAACAATATCAAATGTGTCCAATGAACAAATAAGTTGTAATATGTTGTCTGCTTTACTGTCTGTACTAGGTTTTCTTTAGTGTTCCCTTTTGGGAAAGTTGGGTCAATATAAACAATATTCCCAGTCTAATTTGGTTAGTATCACTGTATAAATAAAAAGAAAATGGCTTCACTAAGAAGGCAATACCCAACTACTTCTTCTTCTTTCAGCTTTTTCCTGGTCAGGGGTCACCACAGTGGATCATCTGTCTGCTTATGACTGGCAGTGGAATTTTATGGTGTTGAGTTGCCAGCCCGACGTCCAACCTTCCACAGAAGGTGCACACATGCACACGCTCACACCTAGGGCCAATTTAGAGTGTCCAATCCACCTACTGCATGTCTTTGGGATGTGGGAGGAAACCAGAGCACCCAGAGGAAACCCACACGACCACAGGGAGGACATGTAGACTCTGCACAGAAGGCACCCCAGCCGAGAATCGTACCGGAGAACCTCTTGCTGTGAGGCAGCAATGCTAACCGCTGCACCACCATGGCTGTCCAAGGCAATACCCAACTACTACTAAGAGATATTTTTCAAATGATCATCCATGTTTAAAGTAATGGACAGGTAGTGCATTTTATTGCTTTAATGATAAGTTGCTTTGCAGTAGCAAATAAGTATAATACCGGAATCTTTAACATACATAATAGAATGTGGTGATGCAAATTCATCTTAATTTAACAAGGACTTTGTAGTTGCAAAAGCCTTTTATTTCATTTGTATGTTAAAATATGCATGAATATAACTTAAGATAATCGTTTCTTGATGACATGGATTTTTTTATTAAAAAGTTCAACAAGAATTAACAAAGAAATAATAAGCAAAATATTATAATTCTAAAATCAAGGACACTAAATGATTTGGATGATTGATTTTTATTTATTAATTACATTAATGTTTATGTCTATAATTGTAAACCAAAGAAGGAAAACACAGATCCTGTTATTTGGAAAGATGGTACAGAAAAGCTTACATTCCTTCTGTGTACTGTCTTTCTTACATCACTACGGAGTACCTTGATTCAATGATCTGATCTGAGGTAACCATAGCTCTTAACCTCTTAGTGCAAGAAATTTGGACAAAGCCTAAAAAAAAAAGGGGAGACAAAGGCCCAAAAATAGGGACATATTTTAGATATTGCTCTTATAAAGTTAGAAAGGCTTTGAAGTATGAAACTCAAAAGTATGTCATTATTTAGTCACTTCAGTCATAAGATCATCCCAGTGATTTGCCAGAAAACCACAAATGTTATGAGGAATAGACTAAAAATATAAGGCAAACGTCTGGACAATTGAGAGGCATGGAGGTAGCAAAGGTGATAAAAAATATTGTCCTGTTTTCATGGAAGGAGCAAAGTTGTGCCTGTATTGAATACAAACGTCAATGAATGCCAGGTACTTCTGTGCTAGGAACTGTCAGGGAGCTTTTTGTAGACTGAGCTTTTTAGAACAGAATGAATCATAGTCATTGCATATGTAGGTGGAACTGAGGAATTAGTCATTTTACATGCAGGAGATGATGGGGGTTAGTAATAACAAACTGCCGAAAGTGTAATTGAAAGAAACTTCAGCCTATCGAAGCTCACTTCTCTGAAACATAAACATACACAAAGCTAACATTTACATACATTTGCACCCACACCGTCTGCATATTATATATATCAATTCCGAGATCGCACTACAGTGGGAAAAAGGTAAATCTTCTTATCCTCAGTGTACCGTGATCTACACCAACAAGCTCCGAGTCCCATATAAGATACATTCCCTGTAATAGTTTAAACAAATAAAGGCAAACACTGCACCTGTTATGCAATACCAGTCAGGATGCAATGATCTGTGTTTATAAAAGCGAGCATCGACAGACTGAAATTTCGTTCAAAGGCACTTTTGACAGTTTGGTCTCTGTGATTTGAGTTTCAGTAAAGTGTGTTTTCATTGAATGAAAGTAGACACATAGACAGAAATACATATATATGTATATATAGAGAGATCCACACTATATTATTGATATAACACAGTTCCTTTGCCTAATGTTTCAAAGTTGATGCAAGATATGTAATTGTTGTTGGAGGAAGAATTTTATATTCAAAATATAACTTATATAATTATATAAAAATGTCTACACACACACACACACACACACACACACACACACACACACACACACACACACACACACACAGTTTCTCTGTCTCTCACACACACACACACACACACACACACACACACACACACACACACACACACACACACACACACTTTTATTCATTTTATAGTATCATAAACTTCAATATCAGTAAAGAAATCACATGATTTTATGACTAAATCCACACCATGTGACTCTCTTTAACCAATGATATATCAGAAACCTATTTAAACTATTTAAAAGTTTTATAAACTCATTCTCCCACATCATAAAAACCAAAAACATACACAGATATAAAGCTTATAAAATAGATTATTATAAGTCAAATAAAATTTAATCTGCTGCAAGAAATATACAAAAAAATGTATGTATATGTAAATATAGAGGGTTATAATAGGGACTATGATCATAACCATGTTAGTATATGTTTAAGAAATGAATACCAAGACATTCACTTTCAGAGTGAAGCTCAAGGGGTAAATTTTGGCATCCATATCAAGAACACATAATAATGGGTTATGATGAATGAGACCTGATTGTAACTCTTTGTAGTACATGGAGTTTTATCTACTCCATGTACTTGCTGTTACAAAAAAAAAGCTGAAGTATTATACAGGCTTTAAAAGACAGTACAACACTTAAAAAGTGCTGTGACACAGCAAATAAGGAAAAAATCAGGTATAGTTTTTAAATAATGTTAATTTAAATGAGTTACTTACAGACTGATGTCTGTAAAATTCCATGGATGTATGAGGAAAGATATTCAAGGACAACTGAGAGGAAAGAATGTCCATTTCCTGATACCAGACCGCAGCAGCACTCAGAGGGCTTGTAACATTTGTTACATACCTCTGGAAGCACTGTTATAGTCGCATCTCTCGCTATAGTAGCGTGTAACCAGGATATTATTTAACCATTTTTTGAGCATAATCACAGTTCTCCATGCACTGCATATATATATATATATATATATATATATAGATCTACTACTATTCACTGAAAGCACATTTCACCGAAAATCAAATTAGAGAGCACTTTTCACAGAAAGCTCATTTCACTGAAAACACAATTTACAGAAACACATTTCACCGAAAGTTGTAGATGGCCTTTACACTGTAGTGTGACCCAGGAGTTAATATATATATAGTAAGGGGGGGTATGGGGGGCATAGCCCCCCACATATTGTATGTGTATATTATTGTCAGAAAACTGTAATATATTGCAATTACATGTATCCATGTATATAATTCAAAATATTTAAAATATATATATAAAATGCTCTTGGAGGCACACAAAATGATGCAATCTCTCTGGTGGAGACCAAGGAGATGACTGCCTGTACTATGAGAGAGGGGCATGACTCCTTGTGGACAATGGATGTATTGAGAAGTTTTAACAAATACTCATGATTGCTGTACAATGAAAACCAATCTGTCATTGGACAGACAACAGTTAGAGTGCTGAAACATTTTATGCCCGACCAACTTTCTAAATTCTAAGCATTATTTTGCCTCTGTAGCTGAAGTGAGGGTTATTTCATGTTGTAAATTTTATGTTGTAAAGTACAAGTATGCAAAATCGTAATGCTGTGTGTTTACATTGTTTCAGATCATTGATTGAATCATGTCAGCAAAAATTGTGGAATTTTCAAGTGTGGAACTCCGAGCCATCACAAATTTCTTATTCCTGTAGAAGAAAATTCCAAAGGAAACCCATGAACGTATGATGCCAACATTGAGTGACAAGTGCTCGCCTTACTCAACTGTGAAGAAGTGGTATTCAAACTTTCACTATGGGGATCTCGAGACTGAAAATGCAGCAAGGTCTAGGAGGCCTCAAATGGTCTCCACTCCTGAAATCGCTGACCATGTCCATGACCTGATTTTGGCAGATTGATGAATATCAGTTAAAACAATGGCTGAGACACTGCAGATATCCAGGGAATGTGTTGGGTTTGTAATCCACGAGCAGCTGGGTATGAAGAAGGTGTCAACTAAGTGGGTGCCCAAATTTCTGAATGCTGACAAGAAAAGACATCAAGTGGACACTTCCAAGTTGATTTTGCAATATTTATGTCAAGCTAGTGCCAACTTTTTGGAACAGCTAGTTACTGTTGATGAAACATGGTTACTCCACTAGGATCCTGAGATAAAACAACAGTCCATGCAATGGTGGCACTCAGCTTGCTGAACCGATTAAAGGAAGCATTGAAAGAAAAAATGAGAGGGAAGCTGTAGAAAGGAGTTCTCTTTTTTGCAAGACAGTGCACCTGTTCATAAGGCTGGCAAACTGATAGATGTTTTGATGAAATTGGGGTTTGAGTGCATAGAGCATCCACCCTACTCACCAGATCGTGCTCTAGCTATTCCCTGTTTCCAAGCCTTAAAAACAGTTTGAAAGGGCAGCCATTTTCAAGTGATTCGGTGGTGATTGCAGCAGCGGAGCAATATTTCAGTGACCAGACTTCAGATGTTTTTTGGCAGGGTTACAGAAACTTCTGACATAATGTGCCAAGTGTGATAAACCTCAGGGAGAATAGGTTGAATAACTTGCAAGTTTCATCGGTCCATGTCATTCCCTCATATGTATATATAAAACTGTAATATGCAAATAAATATGAGCGCAACTATAATTTTATATTGGTATTTTCATAAAATCCAACAATCATGCTTTCTTCCAAGATAAAATTAAATCTTATTTGCTTTCAAGACTAAAACACTATTAATACAGACTTTGCCATTGAGACCTGGGGGGTTGGGTGGCATTCGATCTGATCTGCCAGTAGAGTCCCCTAGACTCCAGTTTTGACTCCCATGGTTGTGGTACTTTTTCTAAAATATAAAATAAACATTTTTAAAAAGTCTTGCATTTTACTGATTGTCTGCAAAGTACTGCTCACATCGCCCTTCCTAATGGCATAAACAAGTTCATGTAGTGTAGACTTTAACCGGCACTACAGTGTGCTAGCTCCATCATAAATAAATATATGCTAGTAGAATGCTCCACACGTAAGCATCCCATAATATTCAGTGGGAATCACAGCATTCTCCATAATGTTTTTCAGATTTTTGCTCTTCTTCTATATTAAGCTTGGACATCCCTCCAGTTTCTGGTTAATCAAAAGAAATCATAGGCCATATTCTACTATTTAGTAATCAGTTATTTAATAGCATTAGTCTGCTCTCCAAAGGAGATCACCATAGCCTTCAGGTAATTAATTTCTGTATTTCTATTCTTAGACAAACAAATTTGTTCATTATTCCTTAAAATGGGGATATATTATTAGAAACCACCAAATCTTCTATCTCCTTAATCAAATTAAATGGATATGCCCTTTCTAAAAATAAATCACAAAGTTTAGCTGCCTGCATTAAAAAAAATCATCATTAGAAGCCACCCTCGATAATCTAACAAAATGACCTTTCATCAATTTTTTCTTTTGCCAAAGAGGGTGAGTGATATTAAAATGCAAGAAACAACTGGAGAAAGTAGGTTTCTGGTACAAAATTGTCTCATATCTGATGTCCTTAGAATTTATGGTCATAAGAATGCCTATATAATTAATCTTTCTTACCAAGCAATGACGAAATAAAGGACTTACATTGTGTCAGTGCTATTATGTTGCTCAGCACTTTCTCTTGAGCATCATAGTAGCAGAAAATGGTGTGCACTGCAGCCACGGTCACTACTGCATTTGATGACACTCTATTGGAGTCCCATAGATTATGCTGAGGGGCTCAGCCATTCAAAACTGTTGCCAGGTTTGTGAATAGCATATGATTACAGAGTGGGCTCATTTGTATGGAGAAGAAGGCTGAGAAACAATGGAGAAGGATCATGCCTGGAGCACTGCATGATATACTCAAAGTGTTAATGGGGATTCCATGGCGCACAAAGCTATATGTGGCAATGCTCTAGTTTTATGAATTAAGCACTCTGTTCCAGTATGGAAATACAGGTTTTGTCACTTAATTTCCTTTCTGTGATGGCAATATTTTTATTACTATTATTTATGTATTGACATTTCTTTACTGGGAAGTCTGAGTGGGTAGGAGACCATTTTCATTGGATGTCTGGGGAGAAAAGCCCCAAAGTATTACAAAACATTTTAAGAATACTAATTATATGGTTATTAAAATAATACAAAAACAAATACAGTTTGAATAATTATAGAAAATTAGACATAATATGAAAATATTGGTTATAAGTAATATGACAATGATTTAACAGTTAGAGAAATGTTAGCCTGTTTATAGAGAAATTAAAGGCAGATTAGTATAATATAAACAGGAATTACAATATGAAGTGAGAGAAAGCAGTGGAGAGAAACTGATAAAAGTAAGGAAGTGAGTGAAGAAGGGAGTGTAAAGAGATGTAACGCAGAAGCCTTATATGATATATTAACCCATACAATAGTTGATCCTGGTGATGTAATAAATTGTAATAGTCTTGAAAAAATCCTTCACTTTCCATTAATAATAATAATAATCACATTTGCACACTCATTAAGATTAGTTTAACTCGTCTGTTTAGCAGAACCCTACCCCACCCCCTCCTGCTTGTTTTTACTTCTAAAGATAATTTTTTCTGATTTTAATGTATTTCCTTCTTCAAAACAAACGTACAAAATTGCCTTTGAAGGGTCCATGCATATGCCTAGTCTTGGGCCATTCTCAGAATGCATGTTAGTAATCCTGTTCCAGTTGTTTACACTTCTAGCTGGAAGAGTCTTTTAATCTACCTTCAATACAGAGCCTCTTAGGGGTTAGGTGTCCCCTACGCTGAGCCTATCGACATAATGTTTTTGTCAGTACCCAGACTAAACCCCACAATTCTATACCTAATTAAAGCTTTTCAGGATTTTGTCAACTGCTTAGTAGTTACTATTCTCTTTCTTTCATATATATCCATATTTGGTGCTACCCCTTCTTTCTTAACTGATATGCACTTTTGCCATGAGGCCACATTTTTGGAAATCAGTGTATGAAAATGCTACCTGTGTCCATATATACCATTATTACTCTGGGAGTCCAAATTCTATTTGCATGTTCTGGAATGTTTAAATTTTATAGTAACCTGGCTTTCTTTGAAATTCTTCTTCTTATATTTAATTCCATTTACTTAATTCCTGCATCCTACAAAATTACCATTTTTTATTTATTGTAGTTTTTGCTTTTGCTGCCTACCAACCATCGGTCCCTGTCTTAAACAATCAACACACTCTTTCTCTACTGGGAAAGAGCCACCAGAAAAGAGTCACCATACAGGCAACCATTAGGTATGGGTTTTGGGTTTTCTCTTTTTCTCCACACCTCTAATAATGCTATGAGATACCAAGGAGGGGATATGGAATGGGGTATCTGTGGAGAATGACCCTCACTTCTATAAGGTGTACTGTTTCTAAGCAATCATGACCCCATGGCACAGGCAGTGATCTCTTTGGTCTCCACCAGAGAGATTGCATCATTATGTGTGCCTCCAACAGCATGCAACCCCATCCTTCCAACAGAAGAGGTGAGAGGGCCATACCACTTTACTACTATCTCTCCCTTTTTAGCACCACCACTGCTGAGGCTACTAACTGAACCTCTCAATGAGAGCTTTGTCCTTCCATGCCACAGATCCAGGCTTATCCTATCAAAATATCTTGGATGCATTCAGTTTTTTCAAGTTGTGGTTCAGGAAACTACTGTTCATAAATAACTAAATATCGAATCCTGACCTAGTGAATGTCTGAAAGTGAAAGCATGGAGGTCATGTACCCCTTTTTGCCCTACATTGATATCCATTTTGTAAGTGGAATGAGAAAGTGGAAAATATGCACCCCCAGACCTATTTTAATGGTTAATTTCCAAAATTCACTGGGTCTGAACTTAATATATTTTATTTGAGATGTTGTTTGCTAAACTGTTGGTTTACCACTTTTTGTATATCCATTATTATATCCTTGTCTTTTATGATCCTTTTAACTGCATTGTGTGTTTATCTTGGTGATCGAATCTAATCTCCCCATGTGGAAATCCTTCCCATTAATAACTGCATTTCATATTCTGAAACAATGCTTCTCATGTCATCACCAAGTCTTTATTACTCAGAAAGGTATTAGAGCGCTCAGTTTTACAGCCTTGATTAACCATAACATATTAACATAACATAGCCTTTTAAACGGTCTGAAGCTTACTCCGCTAACGCCAACTTCCTTATAACACAAACTTATGCTAGCGGCCCTTGGTTAATCAATCTGGCCTGCATTAATCACAAAGGCCTGCATTAGTAGTATGGTCGCTTAACTGTGGTTATATACTATATATCTATATATCTATACCACGGCCCTGACTAATACGTTGCCTTCATTAATAGCTTTGTTTAAATGAATGAAATACCTGTCTGATGCATGTTCAGATTAGCATGGAAATGTAGTGCCTTTTCCTGATAACCTCTCAACAGTTGTTTTTATGTATATTACCATTAGCTATTGGTATTGTTTGTTTTCAACACTTTGTTGCTTTATTTGTTGATGTTTGCTTCATACCTGCCTCTTACCACTATTAGGTGCCAAGGTGTTTTTTATGTTACTACAGTCCTAATTCTCTCTACTTTTTCTCCTGTTCCCCAGCTCTCTTGCCCTGGATTTACCTGTGACCTCACCTGGGTGGACACCTGACCTACCAAAGTATATATACTCATCCAATTGCTCAAGCATCCATCCAACTCTGCTGCCTCAATCCCTTTACTGAAATTGATCCAATAGCCTCTCAGAAAAACACAAGAAAGTATGTGCATCTACTGCTAAACCTTAAACTATTGTTAGGTTTTAGTACACTCCCAACTAGGAAAGCCAGCAGCCTACACTCCCCTTCTTTCTGTTGTTCCCCCTCATCAAATCCCCTGAGTACTTATTTTTCTGATAACTTCTCAACAATTGTTATTAATTGATACCTATTAGCCCCTACTAGCTCCTTTCCCGCTCCAGTCCAGTTTAGTCCAGAGATTCCCCTGCTGGGCTAGGTGCACTTCAGCATTTGTCCTCTCCCCTCTAATATAGACTTCTATTTACCTCTCTTTTTGCTTTCTCTCTATATTCCAACTTTCCTTAACTCTCTCTCCCTCTCCCTCTTAAAACTTAGTGCTCACTCCCCCTTCTACAACAGCTCTCCTCCACTTACTCTTTGCCACTTACCCTTCTGCTGACAATCGCTCCACTGATAGGTTCTCAATCTCCTCTTGCCCTCCTGGGTTGTGTATCCTGTTCCGTTCGCCCTGCTGGCTCACTTCACTCCCCTACCCTGCCCCCATATCCCACCCACCCCCAGCACCCCTACATATATCCCTCCTAAACCACACCCACTGCCAATCTACACTAATCAGCCTCCAATACTGCAGTAACACCCATCTCCTTTTCCCACCCAAATTAAAATACATTCTCCTCCCCAAGATATCTCCCCCAGCCAATAGGTTACCACTTCTACCTCCAACACGTACACAAAAACCACACCCTACATACCCCTCCTCTCTCTTACTAATTCTAGGTATTTATCAGCTTCTCTATATATATTTGTCTGTTATTTACATATATAACTCTCAACAATATTACACTTCTTAATACCCTATCTCAATATACTCCCAAAACCCTCACTCATCTCCTTTTCACTTCTACTACTTCTTCATCTAACCTATCTTCATTACCTCACACAACTCACTACTTCCTACCACTCACAATCATTCCATGTAACCAACCATCTTAACTCCCCTCACCCACACTCACACTCGCGTATCTCTCCCCATCTTTATCCTATCAATAACCTTCTAGTTTTCCCATACAAACTATTCACGTCTCAAAAACACTCCATCCCCACAACAACTAATAAATGTCTCAGAATCATAATAGATCCCAATACTTTCAGTAAGCTGTTCAACTACCTCTCTGACCCAATCTTTCATCTGACCATCAGTATATTATCAGGTGATATTCATCCCAACCCAGGTCCCTCCACCCCAACTACCATAAACAAGTCCATATTCCTTACTTCATTAAACTCCCAAAGTATAGTTAACAAAGTCCCAAACCTCCACGCCTGGCTCATACATAACAAACCTGACATCCTATCTGTTTCTGAAACATGGTTAAAACCTCATATAAAAGACTCTGAAATAACTCCACCTAACTATTCTATTATCAGAAAAGACAGAGCCCATAAAAAAGGTGGAGGAGTAGCTCTCATTTACTCATCCTCCCTGTAAGTCACTCCCTGCACCAAACCTATTCCGCACTTTAATAATGCTGAACTTCTCCTAACTTTACTTCAAGCTAACAAACACAAATGCATTTGTCTAGCTTCCCTCTACATCCCCCCAGGAGACAATATTTCTCCACTTGAAGATATCCTCTCCTGGCTCTCCAACAACATTAGCAACAAAACTATTATCTTAGGAGACATGAATATTAACTGGGCACCATTCAGTCTCCAACAAACTCTCTCAACATCAACCTCTACAATTTTTCTCAACTAATAATCTCCATAACACGCCCCTCAAAAAATCTTTCCACTGGTAGTATTCTAGACTGGATTCTAGTCTCCCATCCCCACTATTTCTCTGATAGTGGCACTCTTCCAGATTCCCTCAGTGACCACTTACCCATCTTTACTCACTGTCTCCCCTCAAACCTACATTGCACCCATAATTATATTACTACCCGTAACCAAAAAAAACTTTAACCCAACAACCTTTTTAAACTCCCTTAAATCAATAAACTGGAATTGTCTAAAAACATCATCTCTAGATAACGCAGTTCACCACTTCAACTCAACATTCTTAAAAATACTTGACTCCCATGCTCCCTTAAGGACAAAGTGAATAAAGATTAATTCTGCGCCATGGCTGACCAAAAACACACTAGCATCCATGCGGCACAGAGATAAAGTCTGGGCACACTACCAGAAAAACAGAACCCCATTACTTCACAACCAATATAAAACATTTCGAAATAAAGTTAAAAAACTCATCATCTCTGATCGTCAAAACTATTTTTCGACACTCCAAAACAATAATAAAACAAATCCTCAGAAATTCTGGAAAGGTATTTCTACCCTTCTTAACCCCAGCAAATCAGATACCCCTTCCCCAGACCCAAATATTCCAGATTCAGATTTAGCTACCCAATTTAACTCTTTTTTCATTTAATCTATTTCTAAATTAACCTCTTCATTCTCTACCACCACCACATTCTCCAACATACCCCCACTCTCCACTAGCAACACTCTACCCTGCACTACTACATGTCCCTCATTCCCATCAACTAACTCTATACTATCTACCTCTTCTCCATCTCAAACTTTCTCATCATCTTCACTACCCACTAACACCCACTTTTCCCACTAAAACCAATTTCCACTTCTACTATAAGAAAAGTCCTTAGGAAACTGAAGCCATGTACAAATGCTCCTGATAACATCCCTTCTTACTTTCTCAGTATAGCTGCTGATGCAATTGCCTACCCCATTAGCATTTTAATTAATCACTCTATACAAGAATGTATAGTACCTCAAATCTGGAAACAGGCCTTTATCATACCCTTACATAAAGGTGGCAACAATAACAATGTAACCAATTTCTGCCCAATCGCTATCCTGTCTCCCATTTCTAAACTCTTAGAAAAGTGTGTCCAACTTCAACTCCTACCACATCTCTTAGATAATAACCTCCTAACTCACTCACAACATGGATTCAGACCACATCATAGCACCATGACAGCCCTCCTCTCCTTCCTTGAAACTGTAAACAAAGCCCGTGACTCTGGCCAAATTGTATCTACCCTACTTCTTGACCTCTCCAAGGCATTTGACACCATTTCACATAGCCTGCTTTTAACTAAACTTTCTGAACTTAACCTAGGTCCTTCCTCTTTGACTTGATTCTCCAGCTACTTATCCAATAGATATCAAGCAGTAAAATGGAAGAAAGCCACCTCCTCATTTCTTAATACCCCTTCCGGAGTTCCACAAGGCTCCATATTGGGTCCCCTTCTCTTCAATATATTTATAAATGATTTCCACAAATCTATCCCATTCTCAAATACAATCCAGTATGCAGATGATTCATCTATTATCTGCTCTGCCTCATCCATTCCCACACTTCTAAAACTTACACAAGATGCCTTTTCAACCACTGAGCAATGGATGAAAGATAATCACCTAGCTCTCAATGCTTCTAAAACCAAATTAATGGTATTTACCCCCACTAAAGCCACTCCTTTCAATATGAATACATTCTCAATTATGAGTCAAAATAACACACATCTGGAACTGGTGACAGGGACCAAGTTACTTGGGGTCCAAATTGATAACCAACTAAAATTCAACTCCCACATACAACTAAATATCAAAAAACCCCACCAAAAACTAGGTATGCTCTACCGACAAAATCATTACCTTACACCTGCCACTAAAATCACTCTCTCTACTTCCTTTTTCATCCCCTCCCTTCTCTATGGAGCTCCACTCCTAACTAATCTACAGTCCTCTGTAAAAAAACAACTCTCCTCCTGCTACAACAAAATTGCCAGGTTCGCTACTAGCCATAAGTCATCAACCCACCACTGTCTCTCTCTCCAAAAACTAAAATGGCTAAAGCTACCTAATCATCTAACCTACACACAATTAACTCTCGCCCACAAACTCATTCTCAATCCCTCCCTTTGTCCCTCACTTTCTTCTGCCTTTAAAATGCATCTGCCAAATAGAGTATTAAGGTCTCATAATCAAAATCTATTAGAAGTGCATAAACCAATTCATCCCCCTGGAAAAAACCTACTATCCTATGGCCCAGCTTGCCTGTGGAACTCCCTTCCACCTTCCATTCGCACAATCCCTAACCATTTGATTTTCAAAAGATCTCTTCATTCACACATAGCATCCCAGTGGGAATGTTCTTGCTCCCACCCCACATAATTAACTCTGGCTACCTCATCTTCCATTCTTCCCCTGCTTCTCCAGTAATTTTTCCTTTTTCCCCTAACACTCACATTCTGTTTCCTATGGAATTTGCAAAAATGTACTAGTCTGATATAATGTACTAGACTGCACTTCTTAAGTTTATGCATTGAAATATGAATTTACTTCCAGTATTACTTTGTAATATTACTTTGTTAGTCTGTATCATCTATATGATCCATCATAAGTATACAGAATTTCTAATTTATGCTGAACTATTTTGTAATTATTTGCTTGAACTTTTTGCATTGTATAACTATCATTAATAACCTACTGTATTGAGATGGTTATGGAGCTTAACTCCTCAGGACTCCATTGAAAACGGGTTCATTTTGGCCCAATGGACTATCCTGGTAAACCAACTGCAAATAAATAAATAAATAAAAATAATTGGCTAGAATTAAATGTCAATCCAGTTAATGATAGTTGTCTCAATCCCCATCTCCCATACTTAATCATCAATTAATTAGGTTGTATGGCAATATGTCTTCCTTTTTCTCCCAGAGTTAGATTTTCAATCTTATTCTTAATCTCTGACTTTTTTATGTGCTTACATGGGTTTGGTAGACTCCAGCGATCATATAATGCAAGCGGGTGGGTCATAGTTTATACTACATTCATCTTACTGGTTAATAACAGCTGACAGGCAGAGTTTTTAATAATGAATTTTGTATCTTTTCTTTTAATATTCTGAGATTTTCTCATAGCATGGTTTCAGCTATATTTCTTGACTAGAAAGCCTAAATAATCTGGAAAAATGTTGACTTTAATGTGTCCACAAAGCCCCTTGCATGATTACATGCTCACTGAAAGATTGATTTTCATCTCAGAACAATCCTGAGTATTTGTTAAAACTTCTAAATACATCCATTACTGGATCAATAATTTTTCCTATTCACTCTTTAATAAACAGTCATCTGCAAACACTACAAACACTAAACCATACTTTTGGCTTTACCTTATTCATTCAAGCCTTTCAATAAGAGACTGATCTACCTAGCTACTGTCTCCATTGCAAAAAAAATGAGGTGACATGGGGAAAACGAGCAGCCCTGGCTAATATATTTATAGATGTGTTCCTCTTTTGATACCTTTACACATATCATAGCATCAACTCTAGCAGCCTTATGTGATATATTAACTCATGCAATATTTCTATCAAATATTTCATTTTTAACATTTTTGAAAATATTCCTATTTAAGTGAATCATATGATTTTCTTCTTTTGCAAAATAACAACAGCTCTGTTTTTTGGGTATCTCCGTGATTCCTAGCTATAAAAGTTGGCCTCAGTCTCCTGTCTTTTATCTGTCTTCCTTGTTGTAATCTCCTTATCCTGTATTAGTCATTTGTGTCAAACTTTGATACAGTTGTTAAGCATGTTGGCAAATAATTTGACATCTATATTGATTAGAGACACGGGACATTAATTTAACAGGGTTAGTGGGTCCTCTTTTCCCTTTGTAATCACTCCATTTCTAGCTCTCCTCATAATTTGCAGGAGTTGATAATGCTTATCAATATTATTATGCTGTAAACTTAATGTATCATCTACTGTATATCCTCCTCGGATACAGTACTGTAGAAAATCTGTCTGGTTTTGTGTCTTTCTAACTTTAAAGTGTTTTATGACATACCTTATTGTTCTTCTGTTGTGTCCATTTTCAATATACACTGGGGGTTATTGTCGAGTCTACACCTTAAAATAAAATCATGTTTATTACATTCCCAGTAATTATACAACTATGGTTACTCATGATAAATGTACTGTATTACCTATGAGAAAAGGAAGAAGAAATAGTATAGTTACTTAAACTAGTAGCAGCAAAGCATTACCAACATCTGGAGATCTAACTTTTTCAAACAACAATTATGCAGTACCTAGTTATATACCTGAGGTTAAGTTGACCTCCTAAAGCCCAACTTTTCACCATTGGATATACACTACTTCAATCTATATCTTTAATGATATTATATATGTGACATTCTTTTAACTATGCTAATTTTGCCTGTGCTTCTAACGAATACAACACAACTATTCACCGTGAATTCCATTCATTTTAATTAATATTGTGTGTGTCCATGTAGTGTATCAGTTAATAAATCTTATAAGCATAGAGTATGTAGACATATATGTCCAGCTCTTAAAAATCCAATAAATGAAGAGTATATTGATCTAGTCTCTACAATGTGTGAGAGCAAGGGGGGATATTTTTATAGCATTAATCCAAAAAAAAAAAAAAAAAAACAGAATCTGGGGCAACTATTTTATTATTTTTTTATTTTATTTTATATTTGTTTACCAGGAAAGTCTGACTGGACACGTCCTTTTTCAGCAGAGGCCTATGGAGAAAAGCTCCACATTGGACAACTTTCAGAAATACAATATAGCAGTAGTACACATAGAACAAAGAATTTAGTCACACTGGTTAAGAGCAGTTTGAATGATCAGCTACACAAAAGCTAAATTATAGGACTGCTAAGTGTATATAATACATGATGAGGTTTTACATGTCAGTAAGAGACAAAATATTAAACAAAGTAGAGAAACATTACATCATTATACATTTCTTGTAGAAATAGATAGGGAGATCAACAGAAATGTCAAGTCAGTATTTCCTTAGCAGTGCAAAGATGTAGACTTGTGTAATGTTAGTGTGCAATAAGGCACAGGTAGCAGAATGGGTGGCATGTAAATAAGGCACAGGTAGCAGAATGGATGGCATATAAAGCAAAGTAAAGATTAGTCAGGAGCAGAGCAAGGTTATGGATGGATTTATGGATGCCCAGTCTACAGGTGAGAATATAACCTATTGCTCTTGTTGTGCAACCATTATCTACAATGCAATGTACAGCTTTGCATAATACTACACAAAGACTGTCCCTATATCTTTTATTGAAAATATAGATTCTCCATGTATATCCTTGGTTGTTGGAATTACATGTTTCCTTAATCATCTCTAATTTCCATGTCAAAAGCTTTGATTTCTGTCCCATGTTAAACCATGAGGTGTCTTATGTTTTGATTAATTCTGTCTCTACCTGAGAGATAGACAGGAATTCAACTATCACCTTTGGGACTTGTTCTTTCATTAACTAAATACCTTTGTCTTTTCTTGAAATAATACCTTTCATAAACTTAGCAATATGTTAATCTGCTTACTTATAATATTTCTTACATTTTCCTGCTTCTCCCCTCCACTACCATGATAACAACCCCTATCACCCCTGAAATTCTACCTCCCCCATTCTACTCCTATCTGTGTTATACTTGAAAGATTTGTCACTTCTTTTACCTTCTCCTGCATATTTTCCTTTGCTTATTTTTTCTTCCATTTGTAATTTGCCCATGTATATTGCTGCTGTATTTTATGATGCCCCTTTATATGTATTGAAGCAAGATCAGGCATAGGGCTCTGTTTTTCTGGGTATCTCTTAAATGAGTTAACTGTGATTCCCTTATTGTTACCAAAGCATTTCTACTTATCTATGTTGTAGGATAAACTGCAGCTCTTCATTTCAAACACTTCCTCCATGCATCCACTCAGTTCTCAACCCCCTTTTATCCAGCATTGCAGTTCTTACTTTAGCATGATATTATTTTTCCCAGAAAACTAGACTTTATTGAGATATAAGGTTAGACTGAAGTCCCATACTGTGATTGCCATATAGTTACTTTCCTACTGTTTATTCCATCTGCAACTGAAAAAAAATAGGTTCATCCTAATTTAGGCTACAAATGTCTACTACCTGCTGACTTGGCAAACGTTTTATATAACCGAACATCCCGGTCCCGTCATTGTTACTTGTTTAATGCGTGCTAATACATCATTTCTAAAGAGTATTGTCACTTCCCTTTTCCATCCTTATAATATATGATTAGCACAGATGTTCTGAAATCTTTTATTCTTTAATCTATGTCCTTTACTTTTAGTTTCATTTCCTATAGACATACACATTGTTATTTTACGTAACTATTACGTGAAATATACATTTTCTTCTTATCTGATGCAAACATGCAGCTATATTGTGTATTAGACAATGCAAATAACACCCACCATTTATTATTGGATATAGTGGAAACCCATTGGTTACATCCTCCATGAAAGTTTTTGGATAAAAGATAACTTCAATGCCTATATCTAGATAAAGTTTTCAAAATAAGTTGTTATTGACAGCAACTCCCCAACACCCAAAATGATTAACAAATCCTGTGTATTGCTCCATATAAGTATCTTAGTATTCTAGGCTAGTTCAAAAATGTGCAATGATAGCCATTATACATATCAATAAACACATGAAACATAGATTTTAAATAACTAAAACTTCTCTAAACTATTTTAAGAAAGCACATCTCTTTATCTAACAACTAATGGTTTTCCATACTCTTCAGATCCATATGTTAGAAAATATTAAAATTCATGCAATTAGTTCCCTCCACATTTTTATTTCAATGAATGCACTAATACATAAGGTAACTGATTCAAATTATGTTTAATAACTGTTATAAGTGCTGTGAAAAATTGTTAGTTACTTTCACTTAATGTTCTGAAACATCCTTTTGGCTGTAACAATTCCTATAAATGCACAGTTACAACTGGGACCCATCTGTTAAAAACATTAAATTATATTCTGGTACCCATCTGTTCAAAACATTAAATTATACACATCAGCACTTCTGTATGTTTCTCAACAGATAAGTACCTAAATGCAAAATAATTATTCAGTTTGTATTTATTAGCTTGGTCATCGTGCAATGAGAAATTTCTTACGTTACTTTCATTTACCCTTTTGCCATGAATTTACAGTTTGTTGTAAGATGTGCCATATGGCACCCCACAACACAGGCAATATGAATATCATGTAACAGCTCCATGCAATATCACTGTAACTGCAATAAAAACAAATCACCCTCCTGGGTTTATGGCTTGTTTTGCAAAATGCCTCTTCTGAATAAACAGACTACGATTATAAGCTTTCCTCTGCTTTTAAGAAACCAGAAACCAGGAAAACAACATAGTAATAGAATCTGCTTATAAAAGTACTGATGCCTTTGAGCTGAATGTAACATTATATGCACCTACTTTGTACCATGCATGTCCCTGCACTACCTGAGAAGTTCCTACTACACTTCAGGATGCAAACTCAATGGAAATACAATCGTTATGGAGGATTTACCTCAACTATCAAATGTGTAAACTATTCAGTGTCAGATAAATGTGCCCAAAAGTTAAGTCACTGTGCCATTACAGCAACCTGGAACAAACAGTACAGAATCCAGCTAGGGATGGTACTATCTTACAGAGCATATTAATGCACATACACTCTACATGCTCTTAACCCATGGCTATACCAATTGTAATTAACACACATCATGGTACATTCATCTGAACCATTATAAAATCAAACTTAATATTCAATAATTGTTCTTCCTAGAGTTCATATAATGAATCTATGATGCAACATATAATAACTATGATGTAATCCTCAGTGAACCAGATCTGCTAAGGATACTTCCAAAGAACAGATGCATGTCTACCTTTTTGAATGCAAAGTGTTAAAACATATATAAACATGAAATGTAAAACAATGGATGAGTCACAATAATTAAGCCACAGAAGAAAGCGGTACTAATGAATTTTCAAAACATTTTCTACTCTCAATTATTTTTCTTTTCAAGCCACACATATTTTTTTTCCTATGAAGTCTACTTGATCCCAAAACTTTTAACTACTTCAGAAAATTGAAAACGAAATCTATGGAATGTAACATGTTATCAGTAAACAATGAACTGATCGATCAGTAGCACATCACACTGTAAATAACATACATTATACTAGTGGGGTAAATTTTTTACATTAATTCGAAATAAATCTATTTTCTCTTGCTAGACAGCACAAAAATCTGCATTATTTACACAGGGGATGTTCTTTTCTTGGTTAACTCATTATCACTTGTGGCATGTACAATGTCATGTCCCGCTTGCTACTTAAGATGCAAACAATTTATTACATATGCAGACAAGTCTACTTGTGTTTTTCTTTATGAGTAAAGATATCAGCAATGAAAAAGCAGCAAAACCCAGGAAAGTCCAAATCATCTAAATTTACATAAAACACATACGTACAAAGTCTAGTACAGCTTACACAATACAAAATACATAAGCATGGAGTCTGGTAGAACTTCATTTACCTAACACATAAATGCTTTATACTGGACTTTAACAAATGTTGCTGATTTTAGCAGTTGAAGAATGCTCAGTCAGCCATGGTTGTTTGAACTGCAGCAGACTTTATCAGTTTGACATATGTGCAGCATTGTACCAAACATGGATACAGACACACACACACACACACACACACACACACACACACACACACACACACACATATACACACACATTTCTCAAACTGTTACTGTGGTACCCCTGCATTATTAAATCATCTGGATAATGAAGTGTCAGTGGTGCAACAAGTAGAACTCTCACCTTTTGTGCACAAATTTCAAAAAGGAACTAAAAATTAATTTCCAACATGCATAGATATGTACTTGTCAGGAAATTATCTAATTAATTTTTCTTCTTCCTCTCAATTAACATATCTGCCTGGTGTCTACCTAAACTGTCTACATATATTACTCTCTCTACAGTTAGTACCTATGTTATTAAATGCATCTTTGTTGTACTATGCCATGTTACTCTGAATTTTTTTTATTCGAGGCATTGCTACATTTCTTGTAAATAACTTAATGCTAACCAAGTTTATCAGGTATATTGTTACTGCATTCTCAAAATAGTGTAGTTTTGCCTTGTATATATATTCATATTGTAATTTTTTCTCTGTTTTTGTACTGTTAAGTATCTTACAATTTGAATTGTTAGGTTTTTGTTATTTTTAATTACTTTCCTGGAGCTTTTCTCCTTGGGTCTCCACTGAAAAAGGGGTGCCTGAACCCAGTCAGACTAACCCAGTTAACAAATGTAAAAAAAAAAAAAAAAAAAAAAAAAGGTGTGGGTTCTATTCCTGTACCAGTTAGATTGATTTTTTGATATTGCAGTGCAGCATGGGGGGGGGGGGGGGCTGCACTCCTGAGTGTGCCATCCTTTTCATGACATGCTAAACTGAGGCCCCATCTGCATGAGTTGGTGGCAGTATAGGTGGTTATAAAAGATCCCATGGGACCAATCAAGTAAAAAACATTATGTACGATACTATTTACAAACTGACACATTTATGAAATTATATAGTGTACAAATTTCCATTCTTTTTCACTATTGTAATATAATCTTACATATATTATATTTTATTGTTATGTTAAACCATCATCTTATTTAAACTCCACTCCTTTTTATATAACCACTATCTATTTTTCTTAAAATTACTGTAAGTCTCCATTTCCCATTAAACGTGATTTCATTACGCTTTTCATTCCAAATAGTCCACACAACATAAAATAATCTTTTTTTCTTTTTACTAACATATTCCTTATTTTTATGAATATAATATCCACATGCAATCAGATCCATTTTTATTTCATTTACATCCTTTATACTATCAAATAAATTTTCTTTACACAACGTTTCCCATGATTTTGCATCTCTTATACACTGTAAGAAAACATGTGATGTAATTTCATCTTTACCACAACATATACAAACTCTTTCCTTGATTTTGTTTTTATAGCGCATATTACTCTTTACTGGTAATTTATTAATTACAACTCTCCATATAAAATCTTGACATTCTACTTGCCTATTACGTGCTTTTCTTACTCTTATAGCTTCAACTTGTTCATTTGCTAGCTCAGCCCAAGGATTAACTAATAATGTTGTTTCATATTTTTATACCATATTTTCCTCTCATTTGCTATTTTGTCAAATTTTATTTTCATAAAATATTTTTTGAGAACATCTCATTATTTCATTTAAATATTTTTTTTGCTTTTAAATTTTTTAACATATCTCAGTGCTGCATATATTTGGACTTCAGTAAATTTACTATCAACTTTTCAGTTGCATCATTTATCCATATCAAAACTGTATACAAATTCAAAGAAGCAGCATAATCAATTGGGTTTATTAATCCTAAACCTCCATCTTACTTGTCCATGTATAAGACTTCCCTCTTCGATGTAATCAGTCTTGAACCCCATATAAAAGGAAAAAAACATACTTGTAGTATTTATTTTTCACAGTTTATTGCCAATATAAAGACAGTAGCTAAACTCATTATCAGCTGAGACCCAGGGAGAAGAGCTCCACATAAGGTAGAGTAGACAAACATTGGGGTTACAAATGCAGTAGTATATGACATAGGATGTATTACAATAGATACTACATATATAGACAATTATAGATATTTTAACACATATTCATGGTTTACAAGTCAGTAAGATTAACAAAAATATTATATAAATATACTGTAATATTTTGATGATGTTTGAGTCTATTGTACAAAGTATAAGATATGTTCCTGTGTCTAAGACACCTTACTCGAGTCATTTTGCCAGGACTTGGAGGCAATCATCTCAGTGCAGGACTTGGAGAAGTCTATGAAAATATAATGTTGGTTCAAGTGTGGAAAATAGTAGATGAAAGACAATAGTGAGGGGAAAGGGAGCAGTGAATGGGGTTTAAAAAGCCCAAGGGCATTGTAGAGTGAAAAGAAGGTTAAGGAGATGGTATAGAAGAGAAAAGGTATTTGGAGAGATGTAGGGCACAGCTGGCTGTGCAGGACTGAGATGTAACAGAAATAGAAAGGATGGGGCTAATCTGGGAGAAGGTGTAGAGGATAGCATTATCTTGGATTTGTACAGTTGCAGACTCTTGTATTTTTGAGATTATTTTTAAAGAGACTTTGAAAAGGGTTAATGTTGTCATTGACCTGCTCTTTAGAGATAGTTAGTTCAATAGTTTGGAGACAGAATATGAATAGAAACTGTGTCCTGGTCTTTTAGCAGGTTTTGAGACTAATAACACATTTCTGTTTTCTGTCCCATTGTTCCTCACTTACATTTTTACCCCCAAATCTTATTCATAAATCAGGGATTTATTTCACTCAGAAAGATACTCCTCCTATTTTTACATATATCACTCAATTCTTTACTTTTTTCTTTATTTAAAGTTATGCCTATTATGTGTAAACATTGATGTATATAAGAAATAACTTATTTCATCTAGACTGTATGAACATGACTGACATTTTTATTCCTTCAGTAGTATTGTAAGTGGCATTTCTCAAATGTAAATTTACATCTTTAATGCATTCATAGCTAATGCAAATAATATACTACTCATAAAACACCCCTGAAGTATGCCATTTTTTATGTCTATTTCTTTGCTTAGCCATCAGTTCACTAAAATTCTTACTTTATTTTTTATTATATGAAGAACAACATACATTAATAATTTTCTTACTAATGTTATTATTCTTTCATAATTGTCCACCAAAGTTCATGTTGTAGTTTATCAAAAGCTTTATCTAAATCTCCATAATGATCTTGGTCTCATCAGTCCTGTTTATAACATTATCCACACTCTCCCTTACTATGAATAATAATTCCTGACATCCTTTTCCCTTTAAACTATTTATTTATCTTCCATAATACTTTTCATTTGCTTTCCATTCTCTTCTGAATTATTTTCATAAAGATCTTATAGTCTGTATTGTTTAATATTATAGGTATCCAATTTTCAACTTTATTTTTATCTTCCTTTTTCCATACAAATGTAATATACCACTGCATACATTTGTATACATACAGCTTTCATTTAACCACTTATTCATAACTTTTAAGAAACATTTTTTTTGCCAATTTCTAAAATTCTTATAAAATCATTGTCCTATTCCATCTGATTCCGAAACTGAATGTTATAGTTAGGTACACTATCTAATTCATACAAAGAAATCTCATTTCCATTTTTTTGTTGACTTGTTCTGACAATTTATTAAAATACCATTCTTCTGTTTGCACTTTTTCCTATCTTGAAGCATTTTCTTTTCACAATTTATTATGATATTCATAATTTGTTCCTCAGATCTTACTTATCCTCTATCACCTTTCATTTCTTTCATTATACTAGTGTTCTCTTTAACTATGCTAATCACGTAAGCTACTTCTTTGTTTTTACTTAGCAAAAATATCTTTGCTTAAATAATAATTCTTTGATTTTCACTTGATTTTTTAATAAATTCTCCATTCTGTTATATATTTCCTAGCATTCCTTTCCAAATCCTTTAAAGCATTCATAAACATTGTTTGATAATTTATTTTTTCTACTTTTCTTACATCTGACTGCCATTCTAAAAAAAAAAAAAAAACATTTCTTATATGTTTTTAAAGCTAGCTACCACTCAGACCAGTTTGTATAACTCACTCTAGTGAAAATATGATCTTTCCATGATCACATACTTATTTTTTTTCCATTTTCACTCCATATTTTCTCATTTATTCTTTTTATTCCTTTCCCCAATCTAATGTACACCTTATTTTCTTGTTTTTCTAGCCAAAGGGCCGACTGAAATGAAAACGCCTGTTACAATTGTCTATCCCTTAGCTGTAAAGCTTGTGATATAACATAATCCATTTCCATCTTATATATACCTTGACTATATGTCAACAAATTATTATTCCAGATCTTTAAATTGTCATATTTTATAACTTCAAAATTTTTCTTAACATCCTTTCCTCTATTCTTCTTTTTTCACTCAAATCACAAAATCTCCCATTAACATTAGGTTCATAGGTAAGTACTAGGCTATCTGCCCATGGGCATTTATAAGCCTAGCCACAGAGTGATGGCTTTCGACTCCCCATTAGATTAGTAACCTGGGCCTCTGTCAACAGGGCTCCTGAAGTGATCCCAGGGTAGAACTTACGATTACCCATCCACTCATCAAGATTTCTCTTGAAGAGGGTCAGAGAGGAGCTCTGTCGAATAAAGATTGGGATTCTATTCCAGAGTGAGGGGAGTCGCTGGGACAGGAATCTATCCCTCCAGCATGTCCTGTTTATTGTTGTACATAGGTTCAAGTCACTAGAATGAGTGGTTCTGAGGGATCTCGTTTTTTTGAGGTGAAGCATGTCCATTAGTTCAGGTTTTGACATGGCCTTATAGGTCAGGCATAGGTCACCTCTGAACAGACGGTAAGCGACTGAGAAGAGCTGGAGCTTTTTTAGTTGTGCTTCATAGGGTAATTGTTTAAGGCCCTTAATCCTCTTAGTAAGGTACTTCTGTGGTCTTTCTAGTTGTTGCAGGTGTCTAGTGAGGTACATCCCAAATGGGGCATTGTACTATATTATGGGCCTAATGAGTGAGGAGTAAAGGGGCACAATCACCTCCTTGGATCTGGATGAGAAACCCTTTGTGATCAGATGTGCCACATAGAAGGATTTCCTGACCGTTTTGGCTATGTGGTTATCAAAGGAGGGTATGCTATCTACTTGGGTACCCAGGTCCCTAATTACTTCTTCTGTACTTAGTGGATTCCCATCTATGTGGTAGTTTGTAGGTACTTTGTTTTTCCCAAATGGGATTACTATGCATTTTTTGGCATTTAGCTTGAGGCTGTGACTTTGACACTAGGTGCTTGTATCTGTGAGACCCTTTTGCAGGATGTCTGTGTCAGCTGAAGAGTCAATTATTGCACCAAATTTACAGTCATCTGCGAACTTGGTTAGCCACAGTCTCTCCACCTTTACCTGTACTTCAGAGAAATATATACCGAACAGGAGGGGTCCCAGGACTGAGCCCTGTGGGACTCCGCTTGTGACTGGTTTAGAGTCAGACATGGCGCCTGCCACTCTTACCGTGTGGGTTCTGTCTGAGAGCCAATTGCAACCCATCTCGTGACACAGAGGTTAACATTTAAGCTGGTGAGTTTGTCTATGATTCCTGAGTGTGGGATGGTGTTGAACACCTTAGCGAGGTCCAGATATGCTGTGTGGACAACCTTCCCTTCATCTATGGCCTTGGTGACTGTTTCGAAGAAGTCGACCAAGTTCAGGAGGCAAGATCTGCCTTTAACAAAGCCAAACTGGGTGGGGTCCAGTGTTTGAAGGTTCCCAATGCCCCTGTTAATGAGCTCCATGATAATGCGTTCCATGGCTTTGCAGACCAAGCTAGTCAAGCTTATAGAGCGATAGTTCCCAGGGTCAGTTGTGGCATCACCTTTGTGGAGTGGTACGACTGTTGCTGTACACCATTCTTTGGGTACATAGCCTGTAGAGAGGCTGAGTTTAAATAGTGATTTCAGATGGGGGGGTTAGTTCATTTTGAAGCTCGTGTAAGACACAACCTGGGATAACATCTGGCCCCATTGATGCTGTGTTTTTGGCCATTGCAAGGGCTGTCTTTACTTGTGTGTCTGAGATATCTGGAGTGCCACATTCTTCTGGGATGGGTGCTAGCCCCTTTGGTGGAGGGGGGGTGAAGTTTGCACTGAACTTGTCAGCCAAGATGTTGGCAATGTTGGTTGGTTCAGTGTATTTATGGCCATTATGCACTAGCTCAGAGCATATCTGAGAGTTTGCCCCTAGACTCTTGACATAGTTAAAGAAGGCCTTGTGGTTATCCTTAGAGTCATTGGCTATTTTTCTTTCGAAGTTGGCCTTGGATGATTTAATGAGGGAGAGCAGTTTTTTACTGATGTTAATCAGAGATGCCTTCTTATTTTGGGATTTTATTCTATCTTGTAGGAGTTTCCTCCTTCTGTTGTAAAGTTTATTTGTGGCTGGGGTCCACCAGACTAGCTTCCTCTTTTTTGAGGAGTTGGCCTTGGTTTTACTTGGGATGGCTCAGTCCATGCATTCTTGAAGGTGTTCGTAGAATGCACTTGTAAAGGATTCTGCCGATGGGTCATCATTTTCCATTTGATTGGGAGCTTTGAAACTTCCCACCTCGGTCTTGAGGAGTGTGAAGTTGGCTTTAGAGATGTTTTTTATCTTGATTTCCTTGACTGGGGGGGGGGGGTTGGGATGTGGATGTCCAGTGTGATTAGTTTGTGATCTGATCTTACCAATGACGAGTTTACCTCAGGTGTGAAACATAGGTTCCCCATGTTGGTGATGATCAGGTCCAGTATGCTGTCACCTCTTGTGGGAGTGGTGACCAGCTGTTCAAGGGCGTTTGAGTTTATAAACTCAAGAAAGCATTGGATTAGGGCATTTGAGCTTGACTAGTTTTCCCAGTCAATGTTTGGATAGTCGAAGTCACCCAGTAGCATGGTATTGGGTACAATCTTCATACTTTCTAATGTTCTCAGGAATGCTGCGTGAGGGTCCTGAGACAAGGTGGGAGATCTGTAGCAAGCTATAAATTGAACAGTCAATTTACCCACTGTCAAATGCACTTGGATGGTCTCAGATTTTGCGTGCTGTGCTACTAACCTGGAGGTGTGGGTGTTCTTGATGAATATGGACACACCCCCTCCTTTTGTGTTCTGGTCCTGGTTTTGGGACCTAAAGGTATGGTAGGAGTTATAGCCTGGTAGTGCTGGGGTGCTCTCTGGAGCCTTGTACCAGGTTTCTGTCACTGTACATATGTCAATTTCTTCCATACTAAGGAGAGCCTTGAGTGGTTGCATTTTGAGGTTTAGACTTCTGACGTTGAGCAGCATTACCCTCAGTTGTTGTTTATTATTGTTGTTTATGGAGGTGGGTTTGTCTTTTGAGCCTTGCCTAAAAAAGGCAGTATTGGGGCGGCAAGAGTCTTGGCCAGTATTCGAAAGCCCAGGGGTGACAGGTGCAAGCTGTCTCTGGCGAAGCAACGTGGCTTGTCAAGCATGTCGTCCCAGGCTGACAAGTACTGGATCCCCTTTGAATGACACCAGTAGTTTAACCAGTTGTTGAAACTGATAATTTTTTCTTCGTATGCTGGCATCAGTTTGGTTAGGGCAGGATGCTACTCAGAGTCAGAGTCATACCAGCCTGGGCTATATGGTCAGAGAGCTCCTCCATGTCTCTTTTCATGTAGTCCAGCGAGGTACGTCTCAGGTCATTTATGCCAACATGTACAATGACAGAGTCATATTTGTACTTGTTGTGGAGTGACCTGAGTGCATGTGTTATGTGGCAGATTCTGGCACCCGACAGGCAGCTCACGGCAACCTTCTCCTTGTTCAGTCTAGTGAGTGGGACGTCTGTGTGCCTGATGATAGAATCACAGATTACCAGTGTGTTATTTAGCCTTAGGGGCTGTTTTTGTTTGGCACACTGACATTGTGACGTATGTGTTACCTGGTTTCTGTTGTGGGGTGGGGGTTGCTTGAGTGTATGCTTAGGAGGTCTCTGTTGTTTAGGCAGGTTCTTATTTAGAGCCTCCGAGTATGTTTTTGCGTGTTTCTGAGAGTTGTTTTCTGGTGCAGCTATGGCTGGTCTATGTGAGTCTGGTAATGTGGTGCTAGTGTAGCCCTTCTCCTTGTGACTGGTTGATCCAGTCGTGGGTTGAGAGAGCTTAGCCTCCAGTTTGGCTGTGTAGCTATATCTCTCACATATGTTTGTGTTGGTTTGGAGGAAGAAGGGGTTGTCAGTGTACATGAGGCAATTGTAACATTGCCTCAGGATGCCCAAATTCACTAGCTGGACCAGAGAGCACACCTGAAGCTGTCCCTTGAACATGCCTGAATAGATGGTTGGGACTGTATTGCTGATTGGATGAGTAAAGAGCCTCATACTTCTTGAGTATAGGGCTGAAGTGCAAGCTGTAAGCTAGTGCTAGTTTTAGTAAGTGCCGGTCTTACATTGCCTTATTTCTAGTGCTGGGTTGAAGTGTTTCAAGTTTCAAGGGAAAAACTGAAGTGCAGACTTCATGGAGCCTGGAATAGTTTAACCGCAGCTAAACAGTGCTGCGCGGTGTGCAAACCCGCGCCCACACAAAACTGCGCTAAGTGTTTTTTATACCAGGGAGACCAAAAGGATAAAAATTAGCCCAAAATGGCCAATAAGCTACAAGTTGCTGGGCTGGGACCACTCCTAGAGGGACAGATAGGCTGCTCAGAATTCCCTCTCTTACAGTGAACAAGGAAGCCACCTAATTATCCAAGTATGATATGGGCAACACAGGAACCTTTACCACAGTCCTGGATTCAACAAAGCCTGAAAACTGGACTAGACTAGTTCAGAAAGGTGGGAAAACAAGGAATTTTTTTTTCAGAAACAACAGAAATGCAGAGCTTAAATTACTTTAAATACACAGAGGAGGCTAGCACACTTGAGTGCGTAGCCTGCGACTGTGTTACTGGTAACTTAAATGCAAAAACGACAAACAGCAACTTTTTTCAAGTGCAACAAAGAAATAAGTACAGTAAGCAATGCAGAAATCACTAGGGATCCACAGAAGCGCTGAAAAGCCACGTTTTAGGCGGAATTAGTGCTTCATGGAAACAACAAGCAAAAACAATACTTAATCAAGTCCAAAGTCTCTCTTTTGTCTCTCGGCCGCTTGTAGGAATCTGCAGGGCACCATAAGGAGCTTGCTGAGCTGTATACAAGTGCAAAACTGCACTAAGCAGTTTTTATACCAAGGAGATCAAAAAGGATAGAAATTAGCCCAAAATGGCCAATGAGCTACAAGTTGCTGGGCTGGGACCACTCCTACAGGGACAGATAGGCTGCTCAGAGTTCCCTCTCTCTCAGCGAACAAGGAAGCCACCTAATTATCCAAGTATGTTATGGGCAACACAGGAACCTTTACCACAGTCCTGGATTCAGCAACACCTGAAACTGGACTAGACTAGTTCAGAAAGGCAGGAAATAAGGAATTATGTTGTGTTTTTTTTTTTTTTTCAGAAACAAAAATACCGAGCTTAAATCACTTTAAATACACAGAGAAGGCTAGCGCACTTGAGTGTGTAGCCTGCGACTGTGTTACAGGTAACTTAAATGCAAAAATGACAAACAGTAACTTTTTTTCAAGTGAAACAAGGAAATAAGTACAGTAAGCAATGCAGATCTCACTAGGGATCCACAGAAGGACTGAAAAATCATGTTTTAGGTGGAATTAACGTTTCAGGGAAATAACAAGCAAACAAACAACAAGTATACAAACAAAGCTAGATTCAGCAGGCGTGGATCTAGTCTATGCTACAGCAAACAAGGTGTATCAATTTCAGTAAGAAACAGTTAAAATATGCAGGCACTATAAGCCTTTAACCAGAAATTCCCAGCTCAGAAGAGCAGAGTCCAGCCTCTCCTCCCACAAGAGTGCAGACCACGAACCTTCTTAATGTAAAATAACTGGCCTGAAGCCCAAGTGCTTAAACCAGAACTAATACACTTTTAGAATGCAGACACTGAGCCCTCAATCAGCAGTTCCCAACTTAGAAGGATGTAAGCTACCTGTCCTGCCACCACAGTGCAGGCTACAAACCTTCCTAATGTAAAACAACTGGTCTGAAGCCCAAGTGCTTAAACTAAAAGGCTTAGAATGAGTTATACCAAGCAGTAATAAATACAATTGAGTACATTTAAGATGACGCAAAAGCAAAATAAAGTAGGAAGAAAATCAAATACAGTAAAAGCAGATAAAAAGAACAATTTTTTTTGAGTGAGCAAATGAGATGGGCCCAGGAGGAGTATCCAAGTGCAAATTTACAAGAGGGGCAGGCAGTTTCAAAACCACCAAGATTAACACCAAAATAAAAGCAGGGAGGATGGGTGGGGACCTACTTCCAGCTAGATATTGCTCAATGCAACACAAACAAATTAATTTAAACTGTGTATTATTTGAAAAAATGCAGATAAAGATTTACTTAACTTCACTTATACGCTCAACTGATTGCATGCAGGTCTTAGCTGGCCAAAGCTCACAGTTTAAGCAGAAAATATTTCAAACCGTACCACTTTTATAAGGCAGAAACTGAATAACAATGAAGTGAACTACCCCCACTTATCACTGGCTATGCAGGTTTTTTAACAAGCCTTAACT
Source organism: Protopterus annectens (assembly GCF_019279795.1). NCBI lineage: Eukaryota > Metazoa > Chordata > Ceratodontiformes > Protopteridae > Protopterus > Protopterus annectens. The sequence goes on from NC_056727.1 coordinate 744,423,155, forward strand.
GAAAAAACAGTCACAACTTCCAGCTAGATATTGCCCAATGCAACACAAACAAATTAATTTAAATTGTGTATTATTTGAAAAAAGTGCAGATACATTCAACTGACTGCATGCAAGTCTTAGCTGGCCAAAGCTCACAGTTTAAGCAGACAATATTTCAAACTGTACTACTTTTATAGGGCAGAAACTGAATAACAGTGAAGTGAACTACCCCCACTTATCACAGGCTATGCAGGTTTTTTTAACAAGCTTTAACTGAAAAAACAGAGTAACAACTTCCAGCTAGATATTGCTCAATGCAACACAAACAAATTAATTTAAATAGTGTATTATTTGAAAAAAGTGCAGATAAAGATTGAACTTCACTTATACGTTCAACTGATTGCATGCAGATCTTAGCTGGCCAAAGCTCACAGTTTAAGCAGACAATATTTCAAACTGTACCACTTTTATAAGGCAGAATTATATTCATATTAATTTACTTCATAATCCAACATTTTATTAAACAAAATTTTCCTTTCTTTATTTGTAACATAAGCATATGATGCTATAATTCTGTATACCTAATTATGTCATCTAATATCTACTAAAGTTAATCTTCCCATCATTGCCAATGTTACATTCAGTATTTTCACTGACTTTCCACAAAGTACAACTATGCCTGAACATAGTTCCTTTCCCAAGTTTCATATTGTATCACCTCCCCAAAGTTTCTTTGTAATCTCTCTTCTTGTGTCAAAAATCATATATCTTCCAATATTATTATATATCTTCCAATATTATTATAGCAACGTCTCTGTGTTCATCAGTGGCAGTGACTAACATTGAGCAGCTTCCCTGCCCCCCGTGGAGGTGGTTACTGACTTGAAACTGTAGTTTTATTGGCCACTAGGGGTCATTTCCATAACTCCTTCATCTTCCTCTCTTAAAACCTAGTTGCCTCGTGGTTTGAGCGTCTTTTCAGGCTTGTTGGCTGTTGGTGAAGCACCCTCCAAGAGGAAAAAACGCTGAGAGAAGAAGGGAGCCACTTTTGAGATTTTAAGTATTTTTCTCTGTTTATTTGCTAAGTTTTTCTGCATAGCTGCCTAGCTTGAGCATTTTCTGGCTTGTTAAACTTGATTTCTGTATTAGTAGCTGTATTTAGAGCACAACCAAAAGCTGTTTGCTGAATTTCCTGTTTGCACTTAATTTTAAATCGTTTTTTCTTAAAACTTGCATATTTTCTGTCCTTGACCTAGCACTCTTGTGTGGGGTCATTTACTGCACTGTTATAACTTGATATTACTTGTGAACCTCTGCTATCTCTGTAAAAACAAAAACAAAAAAAATCTTGCTTTTTCCCACTTTTCTGAGAGTTAAAAAGTTCAGTTACAGGCTTGCTGTTCCTGAACTGTTTGAAAGTTTCTGTGAGGCCATTTTGCTTGGGCTGAAGGAGGGTCTCTGTGTTCATCAGTGGCAGTGACTAACATTGAGCAGCTTCCCTGCCCCGTGGAGGTGGTTACTGACTTGAAACTGTAGTTTTATTGGCCACTAGGGTCATTTCCATAACTCCTTCATCTTCCTCTCTTAAAACCTAGTTGCCTCGTGGTTTGAGCGTCTTTTCAGGCTTGTTGGCTGTTGGTGAAGCACCCTCAAGAGGAAAAAGCTGAGAGAAGAAGGAGCCACTTTGAGATTTTAAGTATTTTTCTCTGTTTATTTGCTAAGTTTTTCTGCATAGCTGCCTAGCTTGAGCATTTTCTGGCTTGTTAAACTTGATTTCTGTATTAGTAGCTGTATTTAGAGCACAACCAAAAGCTGTTTGCTGAATTTCCTGTTTGCACTTAATTTTAAATCGTTTTTTTCTTAAAACTTGCATATTTTCTGTCCTTGACCTAGCACTCTTGTGTGGGGTCATTTACTGCACTGTTATAACTTGATATTACTTGTGAACCTCTGCTATCTCTGTAAAAAACAAAAACAAAACTTCTTGCTTTTTGCCCACTTTTCTGAGAGTTAAAAAAGTTCAGTTACAGGCTTGCTGTTCCTGAACTGTTTGAAAGTTTCTGTGAGGCCATTTTTGCTTGGGCTGAAGGAGGGTCTCTGTGTTCATCAGTGGCAGTGACTAACATTGAGCAGCTTCCCTGCGCCCCGTGGAGGTGGTTACTGACTTGAAACTGTAGTTTTATTGGCCACTAGGGGTCATTTCCATAACTCCTTCATTTGTCCTCAGAGGAGTGGTTTAAGGCAGTAACTTGTAGTTTATTGGCCATTTTGGGTCATTTCCTGTCTTTTCCAGCCCCCTGCTATAAAGCACGCTTTAGCGCGCATTAACACGATTTAGTGCGGAGCTGCCACTGTTGCACACTAGGGCAGCGCCGGTTAAGCAGGTTTAAACTATTCGGGCTACCTAAAGTCCACTCTTCAAATTTTCCCTTAAAACTACCTTCCTCGAACTATACTACTGATCTAATCAGCGTATCCTATAATTAAAAAGATCATCTCTACTTGACTCCAAGTAGACTATTCTCTATCTGTTAAACGTAGCACTTGCTCCTACAGTACTTATTACCTTGATACGGCACTCTTGTCATAGATAGTACCCCAAAAGGCAACCCCCATTTCTCGGTCACCCGTCCCCGGAATCTTTTTAAAGTTTTTTGTCTATTCCTTCTAGCATGTCGAGGGATCAGTTGCTAGTGTCCTCTCCTGCTCAGCTGGTGAACCTGGGAATATTGAGGCAATGTTACAATTGCCTCATGTACACAGACAACCCTCTCCTCCTCCCACAAAACACAAATACATGCGAGATGCAACTATACGGCCAAACTGGAGGCTGAGCTCTCTCAACATAGGACTGGCAAGACCAGTCAGGAGGAGAAGGTTACCACACACACTATAGACCCAGTCTCATATAGTACCATTACAACCTCAAATCATACACATAAACACACAAAGACATACTGAGGCTCTGATCAAAAATCTACCAAAACAGCAGAGGCCACCAAAGCAGACACCCAAACAACCACCACCTCAGAACACAACACCTGCAACACATAGACCTCACAGTCAGAGTGTCAAACAGTCACAGCCCTTAAGGCCAAACACAATGCCAGACACACTAGTCATTGGTGACTCTATAGTCAGACACACTGACGTCCGCCACCAGACTGAGTAAGGAGAAGGTCACAGTAAGCTGCCTGTCGGGCGCTAGAATCTGCCACATAACGCAAGCACTCAGGTCTCTCAACAGCAGGTACAAATATGACTCAGTCATTGTCCACGCTGGTGTAAAGACCTGAGACGTACCTCCTTGGACTACATGAAAAGAGACATTGAGGAGCTCTCTGATTATGTAGCCCAGGCAGGTATGACCCATACCTTGAGCAGTATCCTACCTTCACCAAGAATGATGCCACAATACGGAGATAAGATGATCAGCTTTAACAATTGGCTTAAACACTGGTGTCATTCAAAGGGGATCCAGTGTCTGTCTGCCTGGGATGACATGCTGGACAAGCCACGCTTCGCAAGGGACGGCTTGCACCTGTCACCCTGGGATTCGGATATTGGCAAAGGCTCTTGCCACCCCATAGTGCCTTTTTAGGCAAGGCTCAAATTCTAAACCTACCACCCTAGAACACAAAAAGGAAAAAACTAAGGGTAATGCTGCTCAATGCCAGAAGTCTAAATCTCAAAATGCACCGAGGCCCTTCTCAGTATGGAGAACATCGATGTCTGTGCTGTGACAGAAACCTGGTTCAAGGCTCCTGAGAGCACCCCAGCGCTATCAGGTTTTACCTCATATCATGCCCGCCCCAAAATCCGGACAATACCAAGAAAGGAGGGTATCCATATTCATCAAGGACACCCACACCTCAAGACTGGTGGCAACGCGATGCATCGGAGACCATCCAGGTGCAATTAACCATAGGCAAGACTGCTCTGCAAATTGTAGCATGTTACAGGCCACCTCACAAACTCAGGAACCTCACATGGCCTTCCTGAAAACACTAGAGGGATAAATGTATCACCAAACACCATCATACTAGGTGACTTCAATTACCCTAATATAGACTGGGATCACTACTCAAGCCCAAACACCCTAGCCCAGAAGTTCCTGGAATTCATAAACTCAAATGCCATGGAACAACTAGTCACCATCCCCACAAGAGAAGATAACATACTTGATCTCATCATCACGAACATGGGAGCACAATGTTCAACACCGGAGGTGAACCCCTCACTGGTGAGATCAGACCACAAACTAATCTCGCTGGAGGTCCTCATCCCACCCCCACCTGAAATAAAAAAGACCACAGTAAAGAACTTCTCAAAAGCTGACTTCACACTTCTAAAGACTAGTGTGGTCTCCTTTAAGGCCCCGAGCCGGGAAAACAGTACTCAAGCCGCTGAATCACTTACAAATGCCTTCTACCAGCACCTGCAGGACTGCATGGATAAGGCAATCCCAAGCAAAACAAAGACTCTTTGTACCAAAGGCAAGTGTCCAGTCTGGTGGACCCCAGCCATAAACAAACTCTACAACAAAAGGAGGAAGCTACTACAAGATAGAGCAAAATCCTTAAAAGGTAAGACACCCTTGATCACTATAAGTAAAAACTAAGAGCTCTCATAAAATCATCCAAAGCAAATTTCGAGAGAAAAATAGCTAAAGACTCAAAAGACAATCATAAGGCCTTCTTTAGCTATGTTAGAAACCTGGGAGGAAACTCCCAGATATGCTCAGAGCTAGTTCAAAATGATGTGAAGATTACTGATCCTACAGACATTGCCAACATACTGGCTGACAGGTTCAGTGCAAACTTCTCCCCAAAAGGAGAGATATCTATACCAAACGATTGCAGCCCCCAAACATCTCCAGCCCAAGTGAGAACTGCTCTCTCCAAAGACAAAACACAGCACCCCTGGGACCTGATGGTGTCCCCGGCTGTGTGCTCCATGAACTCAATGAGGAATTAAACCCACAGCTAGGACAACTGTTTAATCATAGTCTTACCTCTGGATACGTACCCAGGAGTGGCGACTGCAACTGTGGTACCACTTCACAAAGGCGGTGCCTCCACCGACCCTGAAATTACCGCCCATTAGCTTGACAAGCCTTATCTGCAAAGCCATGGAGAGGATCATAATGGACCTCATAAATAAAGACATAGGGAATTTGCAGACTTTGGATCCAACCCAGTTTGGCTTTGTCAAAGGCAGATCATGCCTTTTAAACTTGGTTGACTTTTTCAAACAGTCACCAAAGCCATTGATGAGGGAAAGGCAGTCCATATAGCCTACCTCGATCTGGCTAAGGCCTTCGATACAATACCCCACTCGGGTATCATTGAAAAACTCATCAGCTTAAATGTCAACCTATACATCACAAGATGGGTTGCAAACTGGCTGAGTGACAGAACCCACAGGGTCAGAGTTGCTGGCGCCATGTCAGACTCAAAGCCTGTCACAAGTGGTGTCCCACAGGGCTCAGTCCTCGGCCCACTCTTGTTTGGCACCTACTTTTCCGAAGTACAAGCAAACACAGGAGGGTTATGGCTGACAAAGTTTGCAGATGACTGCAAACTGGGCCATAGTAGAAAACACAACTGACACAGATATCCTTCAGAAGGGTCTCACAGAAACGGATAACTGGTGCCAGAGCCACGGCCTAAAGTTAAATGCCAAAAATGCATAGTCATACCCTTCGGGAAAAACAAGGTTACCCCTAGCTACCAAATAGGTGGCAATCCACTGAGCACAGAAGAAGTTATCAGGGACCTGGGGACCCAGGTTGATAGTAGTCTGTCATTCGACACCCATGTAGCTAAAGTAGTTAGGAAGACCTTCTACATTGCCCACCTTATCATGAAGGGATTCTCATCTAGATCAAGGGAGGTCATAGTCTCCCTTTACTCATCACTCATCAGACCAATGATTGAGTACAATGCCCCATTCAGAATGTATCTGACCCGACACTTGCAGCAGCTGGAGAGGCCACAAAAGTTCCTCCCCAAAAGGATAAAGGGTCCCCAAAATCTGTCCTATGCTGCCCGACTGAAAGAACTCCAGCTCTATTCAGTCGCACCGCTTGCTCAGAGGTGACCTTTGCCTAACATACAAGGCCATGTCAAACCCAGATTTGATGAATATGCTTCACCTCAAAAATCTAGATCCATCAAAGCCACAAGGCGGAGACTTAAACCTTGACACGGCTATTAATAGGGCGTGCTGGAGGGATAGATTCATCACCCAAAGACTCCCTATGCTGTGGAACAAAATCCCGGTACATGTGAGGCAGAGCACCTCGCTGGCCTTGTTCAAGAGAAATCTTGACCAATGGATGGGAGATCGCAGATATACCCCAGGGATTACCTCAGTGTCACTGCTCGACAGAGGCACAGCAAAATAATGGGTATAGTTCCCCATACTAAAGGGGTGGCGTAAGCCACAAAACGATGGGCTAGGCTTGTAAATGCCCTCGGGCAGATAGCCTAGTATGAACCTATGAACCTATGAACCTATACTTACTACATCAATTTAGACTGCCTATTCTTCAATTTATATATTTGATGCTATTACATTGGGTCTATATTACATGATAAAAACCTTAGGTTATCAAATACCTAAAGGTCGATCACTAAACATCAAACTCTGAAAATCGTGAATGGCCGTTTCCATACAGGAAAACAATGCCATTGGCCAAATTTAAAAAAAAAAGTTAGAAACAGAAATCAAGTGGTCCCCCCTAACTAAATATACCAACTCTGAGATCGCTCTACATTGTAAAAAGGGCAAAATCCATGTGTAACGGCCAAACTTCTAAATATACATGTTCTCTCCTAAAAGTAAACACTTTCCTATATCCTTTCAGAGTTTGATGATGTTATTCAGTGCAGTACACTGTAATAACGAAATTCTAACAAATAATGCAGTCACATCCCTTTTTTTACAAAGTCAGAAACACTTAAGGGAGTTTTCCAATTAAGTTGCAGTGTTTATTAGTGCTATTCATAACTTGTAACAGTAAAACCTTTTTTATTATAAACTGAAATGATATTTTGTTATGCTAAGCAATGGAGTCACTGTGATGCATTACTATTTGATATAGCAACTACTGTATACACTTCAACTGTTTCGTGCAGGCTCAGTTGAGTTCACAGCCCCTTTACCATTTGACAGATTGCCTTCTACAAAAGGACACCTAAAGCTGCACCAAAAGACTATTTATAGACTGCTTTTGTGGAATTTACCTCAATGAAATTTTTAAATGTAAGAAGGGTGCTGAAGGGAAAAGTAACTGCCTGTAACTTGCCAGCTTATTTTTCTTGTTGTCACGACTTAGAACGGAAATCTAAATTTAACACTAACACAGTGACAAATGATAAAATATGAATCTTATCTCATTAAAAATACAAAGCAGATAAACATAACCATAAAGATAGATTTGTTATGAGTCCATAGTGAATGGAACTTAATTAACCCTGTAAATTATTTTCAAAGTAATCAACAGCATGATGCCCCTACCTTAAAATGTATTGCCTTTGGGCCCTGGTTGTGGACCATTTCATATACCTGGTTAACAAAGTTAAATACATACAAAATGTCATTAACTCAGTTTTCTTCTTGTATTAAGAACAGTCACACACACTTACTCTTTCCTATCACCCTGCAGTGTTAACTACTTAAGCGATAACTGACGACGTGGTGTGGTATATTGAAGATTTACACATGGTTGGTGTGGTTTAATCATGAGGGTGAAGCCACGGAGTCAGTTATTGCTATTATACAAAGACATTATTTAAGAAAAAAAAACTTACTTTTATTAAATAATATCTTTGTATAATGGAGCATTACTGTTCTTCCGCAGCTGGTGGTATACTGCTTCCTTGTGTTGATGTACTGTGCATGCATATGGGACTTGTATTCCCATGCATGCACAGTACATTAATGCTTTGAAATGGAAGCAACAGAGGAAAGAAAGTCTCCATTGCTCTGTTTTTGTTTTCTTTTTTTTTAATTAAAAAAAAAAAACAATTGTGCAGATGTTCTTCGTCTCCCATTGCTGCAGTCCTGACATATGGGTATTCCGCTGTCCACCATCGGCCCGAATACCAAAGGGCTAGAACCGGCGTCGGTCATCGGCGCCCGAGACTGACATCAGTACGTGTCAGTACAAATGCGCATGACCGACGCCATAACCTCAGTCTTTCTTGCCGCATGGTCCTAAGCAGAAGCAGAATTTGCAAGTGCCGTTCGGCGTTCTGGAATTGTCGGTTTTCGAGTTTCAGACCGGAGACCAAGTTGGGCTAAGTACCCCGTTGGGGACACTTTTGTCTTTTTCTTGCCTCAGTATTGACGGATGTCAGAAAAAGTTAATAACTGTATTTCTTGTGGGAAACAGATTCCTCATAGGGATTACCATTCACTCTGCATTCCTTGTTTAGGGCCTGAGCACGATGTTGTTGGGTGTCGCTTTTGTGCTACTTTTAACAAGCGTACTATTAAACGTCGGTTGGACTGTGCTAGGCTGGTGTTTGGTAAGCGTTGTAATTATAACATGCCGTCGGATTCTCCGACGACTGGTTCTTCTAAGAAACGCAAAGAAAAGTCTTTGCGGTCTAAACAGGATGAGGCGTCCACTCCGGACGCCGGTTCTGTAGTACCACTGGCTTCTTCAGCGGCTCCTTCTGAAAGTTTACCTGAGTCTCAAGGGAGCCTTTGTTACTGCAGGAAGTGGCTTCTCCTGTGTTAGGCCAGGCTGAGGGTGCTTCTCTGATGTCAGTGGTTCCCTCCCCTCATAGGGTAGTTAGGCCTCCTCCTTCTCAAAGCAGAGCCCATTCTAAGTCTAAGTCTGCCCCTGCTGGTGCTAGTCCCCAGGGTCCAGCTCCTAGGAAGCACATGTTAAAGATGGCTGAAGATTTGATTACTTTAATTAGGGGTTCTATGCCCCCCCCTGTGAAGAGGCCCAGGGTAGAGACAGAGTTGGAGGGTTTGGTTCAGTCTTCCAATGAGTCAGATTCCTCTGTAGAAGAACTTCAGGATTTCCCTCCTTATTCTGATTCGGAGGCTGAGGACTCTACTCCTCTCGTCCCCTCCAGAAGATTTTTCTTTCTCTGAGACTTTGCATTCCATGAGGGAACATTTCAAATGGGAGGGCCAGGATTATTCTGATTCTCGTAAAAGACTAAGAGAATTCTTGTTTTTGCCTCAGCATAGGCCCTTGGCTATTCCCCCTGTACTGGATGTTGTTCAGGATGTGTTTTCTGAGGCTGCCCTTAACCCAGGTTCTCTGCCTCCTGCCCCGGTTAAACCAGATAGATACTACAGGGTTCCGGAAGCTCACAAGTACTTATATAAGAGTCCTAGGGCTGATCCAGAAACTATTACTCAAGGCCCCAAAGGGGTTAGGGCTTCTGTGGTTAGGAATCCAGTTCCTCTGGACAAGGATGCTAGGGCCCTGGATAGGTGGGGTAAAAACTGTATACCTCTTCGACTTTGGCTATGAGAGCTTTAAATTGTCAGTTTCATATGCTCCGGTATCAAAATTATTTGCTGGGCCAATTGAAATGTAAAGTAGATGCTTTAGCTGAAGGTATTGAATGTAAGGAGCTTCAGGATTTAGTGCATGCTTCAGACCAAGTTGGTAAGCATTCTTTGCAGTGTGGTTTTGATGCTTTACAGGCTTCTTCCAGGGTGGCTGCTACTAGTTCAGTTATTCGTAGGCATGCTTGGCTTAAAGATCAGACCTTGTCAGAGCATGTTAAGGCTCGAATTATGGATGCTCCTCTACAATCTGATGTTCTTTTGGCCCTCCAGTAGAATCAGTTTTGAAAAAATGGAGGAAAAGCTAAGTCTATGCAGACAGTTAAGGATTTTTACAGGTTCAGCCCCTAAGTTCAGTAGGAATTGGCCTGCTAAGGGATGGTCTTTCCCTCTTGGATTATCAATCTAGGGGCAGGTCGAGGCGAGGTAGAGGTAGGGCTTCCTCTCAGGGCCCTGTTACTTCTAGGTCTTTGAGTTCTTCTACCCCTTCTGCTGGGGAGGGCAGGGGTCAGTCCTTTCGGAAACAGACCCAATGACCCGTGTCTTCAGCTGCCGGACTCTGCCTTGCTGGCAGCCCCTCTAGGCGGAAAACTGAGACTTTTCAAAAGGAATTGGCATTTGGTTACCCAAAACAAATGGGTATTGGACATAATAAATCGAGGCTACAAATTTTATTTTCACACATTCCCTCCTTTCAAAGGTATGCCGGATGTGCCTCGTCAGCAAAGACTGGAAGCACAGACTCAAATTTCTTCTCTGCTTCAGTTGGAGGCAATACAGGCAGTACCTTCTGCAGAAAGAGGCACAGGGTTTTATTCCCGTCTTTTCTTAGTGCCAAAGAAAGGAAATACTTGGAGACCAATTCCAAAATTCAAGATGTTAACACTGCAACAGCTGTTACCTATGCTGGGCAAAGATAACTGGATGGTGACTCTGGATCTCAAAGAGGCCTATCTTCACATTCCTATCAGGCCCAGTTGCAGGAAATTCCTGAAATTTTGGAATGGGAATTTGCATTATCAGTTCTCTGCATTGCCCTTTGGCTTGTCTACTGCGCCCAGGGTATTCACAAAAGTCCTGGCTCCAGTAATAGCTTTTCTCAGGCTACAAGGAATTCAAATTTATCCTTATCTGGATGACTGTTTGATTCTGGCTCAAGGCAAGCACGAACTTCTTCAACATCTGCAGTATGTAATGACAGTTTTAAGATGCCTAGGGTATTCTGTGAACGAAATAAAGTCCAGTCTAGTACCCTCACAAGAGATGTGTTTTCTGGGTGTGAAACTGAATACAGCTGCTCAGATGGCATTTCTTACCCCGGACAAACAAAGGAGTCTTCACCTATACTTCCAACAGCTATCAGTAATGTCCAGGCTGACTGCAAGGACAGTCCTTCAAGCCTTGGGGTTCATGGCATCTTGCATTCTAGTACTTCCCAATGTCAAACTGCATATGAGGAAGCTACAATGGTATCTCAAAAGCGTTTGGACTCAACACTGCCATGATTTGGACACTGTCATTCGGATTCTACCTTGCATTCAGAGAGAATTTCTGTGGTGGGCTCAGGAATGTCACCTAAACAAGGGTCTCTCTGTGACCCAACCAGAGGCAAGTAAGATATTAACGACAGACGCCTAGGAGTCAGCCTGGGGAGCTCATTTCAGAGGAAAATGGATTCAAGACCTTTGGGCCCCAGAGCTACTTCACTTGCATATCAACATGAAAGAGATGCTGGCAGTTCAATTTGCTTTGGAAGGATTCAAAAGCCTACTTCAACCAGGACTGGTGTTGATTCGAACAGACAACACGACTGTCATGTGGTACATCAACAAGCATTCTTACCCTCTTTGCAGACAAGCAATGCTGTTATGGGAAACTGCTTTGAATCTGCACATCACTCTTCGAGCACAGTTTCTGCCAGGAGCACAAAATTCTTTAGCAGATGTTCTGAGCAGACAGATTGTGGATCCTCACGAATGGAAATTGGACCCTCAGGTATTTCTTCAGTTGACAATGGCTTGGGGAACTCCGGACATAGATCTGTTCACTTCTCCTCTGAATTTCCAACTGCCACTGTTTTGCACAAGGCTATTTCATCCAAAAGCCAGGAAAATAGATGCACTATCCTTCAGTTGGAGCAACCTTCACATGTATGCTTTTCCTCCTTTGCCTCTTCTTCCGAAGGTGCTGTTGAAAGTCAGGAGGGACAAACCTTGCATGATCCTTATAGCACCGGATTGGCCTCGTCAGCATTGGTACCCTCTGTTGAGGAGCTTACTTCAGGTACCACCTTGGCCATTACCACAGATTCCTCACTTATTGTCTCAGGAAAACAATCATTTTCTCAATGTCAGGGTGCAATCCCTACACCTGACAGCCTGGCACATTCTGTTTTAGAGAAGGAGGACCTTCAGCTCCCTCAACAAGTTTTGGATGTTATTTTGGAAGCCAGGCGTCCTAGTACTCAAAAAGTTTATGCTGGTAAATGGAAGAGATTTTTTCTTTGGAGTTCAGCTAAAGGCTTTGATGTCGAATTGCCTAATTTGAGTTGTACATTGCAATATTTGACTATTTTATTGGACAAGGGTTTGTCCTTCTCTTCTGTAAAAGTGCATGCTGCAGCTATTTCTGCTCACTATGATTGTGACCCTCCTTTATTTTCACATCCATTGGTTAAACAGTTTCTTAGAGGGCAAAGAATATCAGACCCCACGGAGGCTCCTACTCCGACCTGGGATCTTAATTTTGTTTTGGAAAAGCTGACTCTGCCTCCTTTTGAACCTGCAGCTACAGCTGACTTGCAGTTGTTGTCCTGGAAGACTGCTTTTTATTGGCTGTTACTTCTGCTAGAAAGGTATCTGAATTACAGGCCCTCATGGCAGTGGAACCTTTCCTGATTTTTCACAATGACAGAGTTTCCTTACGTACTAATCCTACTTTTCTGCCTAAAGTGATTTCTAATGTGGCATTGAACCAATCTATACATTTGCCTACTTTTTATGCTAACCCCCAAAATGAAGAGGAAAAAGTTTTGCATTCTTTGGATGTACATAGGCAGTTGAGGTATTATTTGAGCAGAACCAAAGAGTTCAGAAGATCTCAACAATTATTTGTTTCTTTTGCTTTGACTTCACGAGGGAAAGCTGTCTCGAAACAAACTATTTCCAAGTGGATTGGCCATTGTATTGCTTTTTGTTACTCTCATCATGGAGAAGATGTTCCGGCTGGGATCAGGCCTCATTCTACTAGGGCTACGGCCACTTCTACTGCTTTTTTTGAGAGGGGTAGCTACTAAAGACATTCTAGAAGCAGCTACTTGGAGTTCTGTACATACCTTTACAAAGCATTATCATTTACCTCTTTATTCTAGGTCTAGGGCTGGGTTTGCCACTGCAATCTTACAGGGCATGTCTGCAGCTCCTAATGCTATTTAGTTGACCAGCCTCCCTTTTTTTCCATTGCTCTGGGATTCTACCCATATGTCAGGACTGCAGCAATGGGAGACGAAGAACATAGTACAGTTTTGTTCCTACCATAAATGTAGATGTTCGAGGATCTCCATTGCTGCAGTCCAATTTTCCCTCCCTCCTTCCCCCTTTTTCTTTTTAGGTTGGGGTTTGGGTGGTGTTTTTTGCATTCTGACATCTGAGGCAAGAAAGACTGAGGTTATGGTGTCGGTCATGCGCATTTGTACTGACACGTACTGATGTCAGTCTCGGGCGCCGATGACCGATGCCAGTTCTAGCCCTTTGGTATTCGGGCCGATGGTGGACAGCGGAATACCCATATGTCAGGACTGCAGCAATGGAGATCCTCGAACATCTACATTTATGGTAGGTACAAAACTGTACTTTTAGGGGTAGGAGAGGGACAGCATGGAAGAAATACAAGGGATATCTGGTACATGTGTCTAATTTTAAATAACGTAACTGATTTCCCTAGTATTTTTTCCAAGCTGCCTCTCTGGTATGTCTGGAATTGGGGCTAAAGATTTTATTTGTATTTTTTTAAGAAATAAAAATAAAATTTAAATAATATACCAATGGAAAGAAGTCCGGGTGACCAGACCTTTTTCTGTTGGTACATTGTGGGATTTACAATGGGCATGCTGGTTGGGCTGGCCAATCAACATGCACATTTTCGAATATTAATGGGGAATCATTGTATAATGCTGTTTAATAAAGAGTGACATATTCACACCTGCAGTGCTAATTAAAGTGTTTGTTGTTTCACTGCTGCAGCACTGATGTGTATGGGATACTTGTGTCATTCAGGCCTAGAGCAGCTTCTAAAAGGCAGACTATATGCTACATTTTTGTTTCAGTGTAACTGAAGTGTGGTACTGAATTTGGGGTATGCAGTGCCATAAGTGGTTTAAATGCGGGAAAATTACTTTGAACAAGTAAGACAAACATCTGGTTAACCTGGTAAATTGAAAACACAGTTTCTCAGATATATTTAACTAATTAATTAATTCATTCATTCACTCCTTCATTTACTTTGAGGTGCAGCCAATTACTGTCCAACATGCAGCGGTGGTGCAGCAGTTAGCGTTGTCGCCTCACAGCAAGAGGTTCTCCAGTTCGATTTTCGGCTGGAGCACCTTCTGTGTGGAGTCTGCATGTCCTCTCCATCGTCAAGTTATATTTATAGACATGTAGGTAGGTGCATGCATGGATAGGTGTTCCTTCTTTGAAGGCTGGGTGTCAGACTGGTAACTCAGCACCATAAAAATCCACTGCCAATCATTAAAGGACCGGAGTTTCGCTGTGGCGACCACTTACTAGGAAAATCCGAAAGAAGAAGAAGATGATGATGGCCGTCAGGAATATTACAAGTTATTATCTGACTGCTGGCAGGTGATAATGAAGTAATATAAAGTGCATCCACATTTCTGAATGCTGAAGAATTGTGTCATTATGATAAAATACTACATGCTATATCTGCTGTATCATTTTCCAAGTATTTTGTGCATGGTCATTCGAGTCCACGGCTGTTTCCTTCAACTTATAGAAGCATAACACAATCCCAGATTACTGTTTTCAGATTGCTTCTGAGGAATTTACTTTAAAAACTTTCCATATTTAAGAAAATTGTGGAATGCTATGCAGATTGCAAAATTTCATGGTATTTTTTCATGAAATGAATGGCTGCAGCCTGTGTAACATTTGAGTAAGTGCAATATGATAACATGCTAATTCAAAAAATAAGGTATAGAGAAAAAGGGGTTAAGTTATATGACTAGAGCTTAAATCAGCTTGAAATCCCTTACATTAAAGGTTCAGTATTACTATGTTTCAATATCCATTCAAAAGGAATATATATTTGATAGCTTTAGTGCAATGTATGACAAACATACCTTTTACATCTGGGTGTTGAAACCTATCAGTACATGTGGTTTGGGCTTGGCTCACTCAGCCGATATCTAATTAAATTTATGCTGAGTGCACCAAGTTCTGCAAAAACTGTATTTTAGAGGTTATTCTGGATTATTTGCTGATGACTGTTAGCAGTAGATAAATGACACTCAGAAAGCTATTAGTTATCTACAAGAATATCTACAGGGAATTGGTTCAGTGACATTTTAAACCACACATCTGCTGTACTGCCATAAACATTTCAGTAGCTAAAATAGGTTCATAGGTTGGTACTAGGCTATCGGCCCTAGGGCCTATACAAGCCTAGCCATAACAATTCCCTGGCTATTTCTTTCCACACTATTTACTTCCCTGGACCCCTGTCTAGCAGGGTGACTGATGTGATCCCCAGGGTGAATTTCCTTTCTCCGATCCACTCATCAAGGTTCCTTTTGAAGAGGGCCAAAGAGGCACTCTGCTTGACATGTATGGGCAGTCTATTCCAGAGTCTGGGGAGTCTCTGGGTCAGGAGCCTATCCCTCCAGCATGCTTTGTTTATTGTGATGACAAAATTTAGATCTCTGGAGCGTGTGGCTCTGAGGGATTGGGATTTCTTTAAGTGTAGCATGTCCAACAGCTCTGGGTTTGACATTGCCTTGTATGTTAAGCAGAGATCGCCTTGTAGTAGACGATATGTGACAGTGTATAGCTGGAATTTTTTAAGGCGGTCAGCATAGGGCATCTGCTTTAAGCCTGTGATTCTTTTAGTGAGGTATTTCTGCAGCCTTTCCAGTTGTTGCAGATGTCTTGAGAGGTACATACCAAATGGGGCATTGTAGTCTATAATGGGTCTAATGAGGGATGAGTACAGTGGGACAATGACCTCCTTTTTTCTGGATGAAAAGCCCTTAGTGATGAGGTGCACCAGATAGAAGGATTTCTTGACTGTTTTTAAGCCTGTGATTCTTTTAGTGAGGTATTTCTGCAGCCTTTCCAGTTGTTGCAGATGTCTTGAGAGGTACATACCAAATGGGGCATTGTAGTCTATAATGGGTCTAATGAGGGATGAGTACAGTGGGACAATGACCTCCTTTTTTTTGGATGAAAAGCCCTTAGTGATGAGGTGCACCAGATAGAAGGATTTCTTGACTGTTGTGGCGATGTGGTTATTGAAGGTGAGACCACTGTACACCTGTGTCCCTAAGTCTCTTATTACACTTTCAGTGTTTAGTGTACTGCCACCTATGTGATAATTCATGGGTACATGTTTTTTCCCAAACGGGATAACTATTGGCATTGAGCTTGAGCCCATGGCTCTGGCACCAAGCATCTGTTTCTGTAAGGCCCTTTTGTAGAGTATCCACATCATTTGGGGATTCAATAATGGCTCCCAATTTGCAGTCATCTGCGAACTTTGTTAGCCAGAGTCCCTTAGTGTTGGCCTGTACTTCAGAGAAGTAGATGCCAAACAAGAGAGGTCCCAGGACTGAACCCTGAGGTACTCCACTTGTCACTTGTCTGGAGCTGGATTTGGAGTCAGCTCCTTTTACAGTGTGGGTTCTGTCAGTAAGCCAGTTGGCAACCCATCAAGTGATGCAGGGATTAATGCCCAGCTCAGTAAACTTAGTAAAAAATCAAGCAAACAATCACAGAGCAAATGCTGTGTATCACAACAAGAAATGATGGCAAACATCTTAGTGTATATAATGGTTGGACTGCATTTTTAAACAAGGTGGCTACCTGCAACAGACTAATTACTCTATCAGAAGCCTTGAGGCATAGAAGAAGGCCTTAGTCTTAACAGCTAAAGGCATTTGCAATGGATTTTCAGCAAATCATATCAGCATAATAGGGCTCTATATTAGAACATCAAAGTTTTAAAACATTAAATGTTCTAATATCGACAGCAAAATAGCAAACACTGAAAATAGCGAAGCTGCAGAACACCAAATTTTTTCCTAGGGAAAGAATTCGGTTGGCCGTTTCTGTGGCTTCACTATTTTCAGCACTGTGGTGGAAAGTTACGGGTCGGGTTCAGGTAAGTGTGCGATAGTGCGGACATTAGGGTTAGGGTGCGGATTAGGTGAGTTAGGGGTAGGGCACGGGTGAGGTGAGTGTGCGATAGTGACAGACTTTAGGATTAGGGCAGGGTAGGTGAGTTAGGGTTAGGGTGCGGCTGAGGTAAGTGTGTGACAGTGATGGACCTTAGAGTTAGGGTTTGGGTTAAGGTAAGTGGATAGATAGTAGTTTATGTACAGTTTAGTGTAGGGTTAGATGTAAGATTTTAAGTGTATGTGTGCGGATTGCTGTATTTTTTTGTGTGCTTGTGTTGAAAAAATTTGCAGTTCTGAGATTTCGATGATATCATATTTCGAGATTCCAAGGTCGAGCTT
The DNA here is from genome assembly GCF_019279795.1 of Protopterus annectens. Lineage (NCBI taxonomy): Eukaryota > Metazoa > Chordata > Ceratodontiformes > Protopteridae > Protopterus > Protopterus annectens. The sequence continues at coordinate 744,440,427 of NC_056727.1, forward strand.
ATGGTGTTTGATGTTTTGGAATTTCGATAATATGATATAGACCCCATAATAGATGGTTACATATTGTGTACTATTTAGTATCCTGAACATATTCAGAGTCCAGTTAATGTGTCCACCACCAGGCATACATTCACTGTTCATGCACTGTGAGAAATAAAACTCAAGCCTGCTGTACAGGCCTTATACCTTGTATCTTAAATGAATGAGTTTACTATGAGGACTTAACATATAGTCCCCTTCAAGGCATGCAGCTGTAAAAAAGAAAGCAAGGCAGTGAAAAAAAATCACACTTTTTAAATTATTAAATACTGCACTACTTAGTAACATTAATGAAAAATATTTTATGATGTAATAAAAATGAGTCAGAACTTTTCTTTGAGGTATGACTTGAAACAATCTGATGTAGGTGTTCTGCTAATAGGTTTGACACATGGTAGCATGTGGCAGATAATAGCTACACCATATACGACAGTACCTAAAACAAACTTTGGTCAGAAGTGTACTGGGGCTAATCCATATGTGAGAGAGTTTCCCTGTCTTGAAATATGTGGAAAGTCTTATAAAATCAGGTGTATTTTTGTTAGGTATTACATATGCCTGGCACTAAGAGTTTATCTAGAAATGGGCAAGAGAAAGACCATATAGGTTCATAGGTTCTGACTAAACTTATGTTCTAAGGAGATCACCAATAAGCTCAGACACAGCACTCAGTACAGAGGGTGAATACGACTGTCCCCCACTAACAGACTTTCTCAAATTTAGCCTAATGAAAATTTACGTTCATCCATCCATTCACCCAGACTCAGTTTAAAGGTTACTAAGGAACTAATCTGATTGATAGGTAAGGGCAGCCTATTCCAGAAATAGGGGGTGCATCGGGTTAGGTATCTGTCATGCTATCTGGTGTTGTTGATATGACAGCATAGGTTTAGGTCTCTAGAACAGCTTGCTTTATCACATGTTCTACTTAGGTGAAGGAGTTGAAAGAGTGATGGGAACTTCAAAACATGGAAAGCCAAGCAGAGATCACCCCTCAGCG
>NC_056727.1:744451465-744456465 GCF_019279795.1 Protopterus annectens
TAAGCCTCACAGCCTGAACACCCAGCAGCCACATTTCCCTAAATCCTGTAGACTACGTGCAATCCCTCTCATACTCCTAGTATTATTAACCCTTTCATATATATTGCCTCTCTAGCCTCAGTATAGCTCTTGCCTGAATCTTTCCTCACCTCTGTGGTTATTAACCTGACTTGGCCACCAGGGTGGCACCCTCCTATCTCTGCTCCTCTTGATGCCCCTCATCCTCATAAGGTTGTCTTCTGTTTAAACCCCTTTAGCTTTCTACAACTGACCCTACCTATTACCTGTTCTGGCTATACTTTCCCACCATCTGCCTTTTAAAATTCACTTATACAACATCCTACTCTTCCATTACTGGTGGATCTCTAAACTCATTCTTTACTCCTGGAGCAGTCACTCCTCCACAATCAGAATTCCACTGATTGTCTTCAATTACGCACTGTCTCTCTACTCCAACTGTCCCATTCTTTTCACTCAATGCACTGTTCCCCTACCTCAACTGTCTCTACTCTTTCTACCCACGACTGGAGTCTCTAATTTCTACAACTGTCCTATTCTTTTCAACTTTGCTCCACTGTCTCACCTCAACTCTGTCCTACCTTTCACCACGGCACTGTCTCACCCTTAATCAATCAGCTAACCCGGGCCTCGGCTTGTCACCACTCTATGGCTCACTCCGCCCTCCCTACCCCCAATTCCTCACTCCACCTCCCAGGGGTCCCTCAATATATTTCACTTTCTAAATCCACACCCTCTATTTTCAGCCTCATACCAATCAAATAGTTCTCCTTATTACCAATACCTCAAATTCTAAACTTACTCAATTATTCTCTCCTAACTATATCACATATCCACCTCTAACCCTCTTATAGTTTCTAAATACCCAACTGCAATTACTAAATACCCTTTACCTATCTTCCTCCTATATTATATTTCTTACATCATGGGCTAATATTTCCTATCGACTTTAAACTAAAATTTATAGCATTTGTTTTGTTCTACCTCCTCTTAATAAATCCATCTATACATGTAACCTCCTTTTTTTATGAACATCCACTCCCACTCCAAACCTTCTACTGCCCTCCAGGCCTCACCTCCACACCACACTGTACTACCTACTAGCTTCTTATAACATTTTCACCACCTCATTAATTTGTCCCCATGCTTACCTGCAAGCCACAAATATCACAGACTCATAACCCATATAAAATATAGTACTTCTCCTTTGCAAAGAAAAATACTTGTTTTTATTTCCTGCAAAGCTAGTAACCCCACATATAACATACATCTTATAACTTATCCCTTCTAGATGGTGAGATATTCATCCTAATCCTGGCCCAAAACAATATTCCTGATTAAATCAAGTATTAAATCACATCTAATAGTACTTTCTTGCACATAAAACCAATTAAGCTTCCAAACTCTCTTTCAATAAAGCACATCTTTAACATTCAAGCATTAAAAAACAAGACTACCCATCTTCTACATGCCCTATTAGAATTCTACCTAATTTTGATTTCCTATGTCTATCAGGAAACATGGTATAAAACCATCCATTAATGACAATGAATCCCCTACCCCACCTGCCTACAGTATCCTGAGAATGGACCGTATTAACAAAAAGGGGAGGAGGTGTGTAGCAGTCCTCTATAAAAAAATAATAATCTACTAAGTCACCTCTTCTAATATAAATCTACCTATATTTAATAACTCAGGAAATCATAGTTACTAAACTTCAAATCAACAAATTCAAATCCATTAACATCGCCTTTTGTATTTACCTTCCCCCTGGTAATAACATTAATACCCCTTTGAAAGCATTCTAACTGATATCTATCAATCTTCCACACAAGAAACCTTAATACTTGGGGACTTCTAGAATGATAGATTTGGAAGTCCTGCAGTACCCCTCAGCCCACCACCCACATTAATCTTTTTACGGCTTCTCTCAAGCTATTACCTCCCCTTACAAGAATTAATAATAAACCCAACAACAAAGAAAAGTATACTAGATTGATTCTTACAAACTCTCCACACCTCACATGTACAGAAAAACAGGAAATCTCCCTGATGACCTAAGTGATCACTTTACTCACTTATATATCATCAGACACAAATTTAACTGATACCTAACCCTACCATACATATCATACTAATCCGGCACTTAAAAAATTCTTCAACCCTGAAACTTTTCCTTGTAGCTAGAACTCAAACACTGTGGGATTGGTCACCACTAAAAACACTCCCCTAGATAACGAAGTTGGGACTACTTTAATTCCACATTCTTATCCATCCTTGACCAACATGCCCCCTTTGTAGCTTATTAGGAAGTAACACTAAACTCCTGCCCCATGGCTCACCAAAGCAAACTGTGACAGAATATTATTCTCCCTCAGAAACAAAATTCTAAGGCAAAATGCATGCTTACCTTCCAAGAATTCAACAGACCACCAAACCTTTAGACAACTTAGAAATACTACTAAAAAGCTTTATCCTGCTAGATACAAAAAACTTTTTATATCCTTTAACTACAACAAACTAACCAAAGAAATCTTATGCACAAAATTTTGGTCCAGCATCAACAAACTCCCTGGCTGGACTCCAGGCCAAATCTATTGGCTACACCGACACCACAAGGCTCTAACCAAGATAACCCAACACATACTGCCAATGCCTTTTAATTCTTTCTTTTACAGATACCATTCAAACACTAGCCAAGCAATTATCTCCAACTTCCCTAATCTAACCACCTCTTCATCTTATACACTATTCCATTATTTCAGCTACAAACTGTTCCTACATCCTTCATTTCACTGGTTCTAGAAAAAAAACTGAAACCTACTACCTCTGCTGATCATCTACCTGCTGAATACCTGCAAAAGGTGCCAAAGCCATAGCCCTCCCAATTTCTATACTCATAAACAGAACTATAAACCTAAGGAAATATCCACCATCTATCTGGAAAAATCTCTACACATCATCCCCTACATAAAGGTGGTAACCCATTGACATCTCAAACTATAGACCAATAGCCTTACTCTTCCACTGGCAAAAATAATGGAAAAAATGTGTCCATAAGCAAGTACTCACCCATCTAATTGATAATAACTTACTTGCCAACTGTCAACATGGATTTAGACCCAACCACAGCACTACTATACAGCCCTTTTCCTCTCCTTCACAGACTGTATAAATTCTAACCGTAATAACAAAACCCTTTCCTCTTTCTGTCTTCATTGATTTATCTAAGGCTTTGATATGGTTAATCACTCAGCTCCTCTATTGAAATACTTCTAAATCTCTTCTTCTCTTGATACTCTAACTTTACAATGGTTCAAATCCTAAATTTTAGAAAATAATAGACAACAAGCAGTACTATGGGAGGGTAACCTATCTTCTCACCTCCTATTTCCTTGGTGTCCCCCAGGGCTCCATTTTAGGCCCATTGTTATTCTCCATTTTTATTAATGACCTCCACCTAGCAATCCCATTATGCTACCTGCATCCAATATGCAGATGACTCACTATTATTTGCTCAGCTAATACCGCTTACCAAGCTACATTCCCTTACACAAAATGCATTTAATACAGTGGAACAATGGTTTTTAAACCAAGTTGCCTTCTTACTTAACCCTAAAAACCAAACTCCTACTTTACTCCTACTCATAGGTCTGCCCCTCTTCACTTTTCACTCTACATCCAACAATGGGACTCTCATATCTCCAGACACAACTACCAAACTTCTTGGAATAACCATAGATAATAATCTAAACTTTGACACACATACTAACATCACTATAAAAACAGTAAATAAAAAACTGGGATCCCTTTACAGAATCAAACCCTTCCTTATGCCTACAACCAAAATTGCTATAGTTAGAACTCATTTAATCACTACCTTACTCTATGCATCACCTATATTCACCAATCTCTCAAAAAACAATCTAAACAAACTTGCTACTGCCTATCACCCATTACTAAGCTAGATTTGCCACAGGATCTCCTTTCAAAACACATCACTGCAACAACCTAAAACTACTAGGATGGCTAGAGTTTCATAACCAGATACTATCTCAACAACTCACTATTGTCCATAAGAGCTTGCACTACCCCACCTATACACCTATACTGACTACCCTCATTACCCCCTACAACAATCTTTTAAGATCCTTCGCTCCTCTAATAAACCACTTATTACTATCAACAAATCTAACAACACAGCTGGAGATTCTTGTTTCTAACTCCGTGAGGGCAAACACTGGAACAGACTTCCCTCTGAACTCCTATCTCTGACCTCCACTAGGCTCTTTAAACTAAAAATAAAACAATTTCTCAGTTCTCACTGGCTTTGTCCTTGCATCAACCCTGACTAAATGTCTTCTCTGCTCATAACAAGTGTATACTCCACCTACTTACATACTCTTGCTGCTTCCTATATATCTTCATCTCACTGTATCATATGATACATTTATATAATTTATCAACAGTATATACTCTTGGTTATCCTGTTTCAACTAGAAAACTACTAATTTATTCTTATTTCTATTGCATTCCATATCACCTCAGCATGAGCTAAGTATGCTTGAAATGACAACTGTAATTCTTATCTGTATCTATGTAATCTGTTTAGACCCTTTTTAATTATCATTATAATTCTTTGAATTTGTGACAATTATTAACAGTCATATAGTGTGCCTGTATATGGTTGTAACTGTTTAGAGCTATTTTACTAGTCTGAACTTATAATTTTATCTGTATATGGCTGTAACTGCTTAGAGCTATTTTTACTACTTTGAACTTATTATTTTTACTGTATAATATTAACTGTGCTGGAGCTTTTCTCCCGGCCTCTACTGAAAATGGATCTAATTCCAGTTAGACTAGCCCGGTCAACAAATGTAAAATAAAATAAATAAATAAATATATATATATATATATATATATATATATATGTGTGTGTGTGTGTATGTATATATGTGTGTGTGTGTGTGTGTATGTAT